>NW_010183302.1:0-17886 GCF_000695765.1 Mesitornis unicolor
GAAGTCCCCCACAAGTACAAGGGGAAGCGATTGCCAGGCTTCTCCCAGCTGCCTATGGAATATTTTGCCTCTCTCTTCATCCTGGTTAGGTGGTCTATAACAAACTCCCACCATGATATCTGCCTTGTTGGCCTTCCCCTTGATTCTCACCCATGGGCACTCAACCCTGTTGTCACTATCACTGATCTCTAGTCAGTCATAGCATTTCCTAACATACACGGCCACCCCACCACCTTTCCTTCCTTGCCTATCCCTTCTGAAGAGCTTGTACCCATCAATGGCAGCACTCCAGTTGTGCGATTCATTCCACCAAATTTCTGTGATAGCTACTATACCATAGTTATCCAGATACACAATGGCTTCCAGTTCCTCTTGCTTATTGCCCGTGCTGCATGCATTGATGCAGACACTTCAGTCAGGCTAAAGGCCCTGCAACATTTTCACAGGGAGAAGTCCTAATTTCTGCTGGGCCAATCACACTGGCATTACGATGCCAAGAAACTAGGATGATGAAAAAATGCAAAAGCATTAAACATTAAAAATTCAGGCCTCAAAATTAAAATGAAGCTGACTTGCAGATCAGTATGGACTTTTCTATCTTTGAAGACACTGAAGGTTCTAGAACCATCCATTCACAAATAGTTTTGGCATATTTAGTTGGCACATTTTGTACTGTGTTGCCAATCAGTGTCATAAGTGTAATCCCAGTAATTTCAGATCTTCCCATCCTCATCTCGGATCTCAAGAAGTCAATCTTACCTTTCCCCTTTCACAAAACAGTGTGGAGAAAAAGGATATCATTGCCTCAGACTGCAAATGGCAGAGCAGCTTCTCCAAGGGCGGATAGCGGCACAGGGAGGGAACGCAGCCCACCATGATTAGCTTGTGCTTGGCTCTTGTGATAGCAACATTAAGACGCCGCCAGTCCTTCAAGAGGGCACCAAGCTGTTAAATAAACAATTTCCTTTTACTTTTCCTACTTAAGCTCCAGAATTTAGCGTAGATAAAAACCTCACTTCCAAAATGCATTTAACAACTCAAATTGAATGAAACAAAGTCAACATGACCAACTTACATTTTCATCATTACTGTTCCTAACAAAAGATACAATTATGATACTTTTGTCTCTTCCTTGGTATTTGTCTACTGTGTTGACTTCCACTCTGTTCTCCTTCAATTTTGACATCAAATCAGTGATTGTTTTCAATTGATGTCTGTATGGTGATATAATGCCAATGTCTGAAGGCTTACAGCCAGCCTGAATGAAGAAGAAACAGGGAAAGAAAATTGTCACTGCAGTTAGCTTGGGATCCTCACTGTGGGTCAGAAGACCATCACGGATTTTTTTTTATAAACAGTGCTCCAAGATATTGTATCTACTATCTACACCAAGTCATCAATGGAACTTTAGCTATAACTGGTATTAATAAAAAAATACTAGTTACTGCAAGCTCCCAAGTTTTGTCTGAATCTAGCACAACGACAGATATTCTTGAAATCCACATTTTTCCTTTCCTCCTCAAACTCTGAGGTGACCATTCAGAACTCCTAGTCTGTACAACTCCTGAAGTTGACCGGATGAAATAAGGAAGAAAGGCAAATCCTCTCCTCTCCTTCACAAGAAAGTCCTCATCTCTTAAAGGAATTTGGCATCCAGTTTGTTTTGCATCCCAAACCTAACCAGGCAAGGGACAGGGAACTGAATGCTCAAGCTCCTCACTGTACTGACAAGTAGCCAATTTATCCTTAAGGTCATCCCTCAAAGAATAATCCAATGCATATAGACACCATTACTAGAGCAATGTAAAATTACTATAAAGCTGTCCCTCTGAACAACGTAATAAAGTAAAAGATACCTTAATAAATAAGGATGTGAGGAAGAGTACTAGTTTAGCTTCTGTCACATTACTTACACCACCTTTTTCTGCATGTTCTGGTGCTGGAACCTTTAAAAATATAAATGGAAAAATAATTACTGATGCTGCCTACAATACTATGTTCTGATTCCTAACTCATTTCTTGTGTGTTTTTATAGTAATGGTTTTAATAAAAAATAAGGCTAAATGCTAAATTTTACAGACTATAAGAGCCTATACTGTAAAGTAACTTCAGAATACTGCATTTGGAGAACAAGTTGAAACAATCAACTGAAATTAATTTCTAGTCCTAGAAAGTCACCTTAAAGAAACTGCCAAACTGCTTGATCACCTGACTTTACAGTTCACACAATACAGACCATACACTGTGTTTCTCTTCAGATAACTGAAGATACTCTATCAGAATTGTTATTTCTAAAATGAATACAGAAAGATTGGGGAGTTCTCTCAAGGGTCAGCATAAGGGATCATCAGTTGATGCGATTATTGGCAAAATGCAATATTAATAGAAATCAGAGAGGAAAACTTAAGTTTTCATTATCGAGTCATTAACTACAGTGACAACAAGTACTAGAGACCACAAATATGTACTAATTTTTTTATCTTTTTCATATGCATTTAAACTCTTCTTCATTTTACCTAGAGGTCAGTTTCTCTGAATAATTCTTATCCATTCTAGAGTTTTATTATTCTGGGAAAACTTGAGTCTCTATGACAGGACACACCTAAACTGACTTACTCTTCCCTCATACTTGTGCGTCTAGAACGTCCTCAAAATTCAACAGAAAATTACAATTATTCCTGCCAGTGGTACATAGTTTAGACACTGCTGACCCTCAGCCACTGGAAGTGAGGTCATTCTATGGTTGCAAGGGCATCCAATATGACTACTCACTTCGAGCTACATTCTGCACACAAGAACAAAGTTTAGAGTACATTCAATATTATCCGAATTAAAACTTTTCAGCTGCTCTTAGATGCAATGTTTCCAACAGCAGCTGTACTGCCCCAATTAATCAGTGATACTAACAACATTTTTGTATGTTGCACATTCTACATATCACTAAAAAACCATTTTTAAACTTATGTATTTTACTCTAAGCTGTATGACGTTTTACATATTTACTGTATTGAGAACTTGCATCAAAAGTACAATATTGAAAGGAGAACAAACTCTACCTTCTCTGTGTTCAGAAAACACACAGCTGTGTCTGGTTCAAGTACTTCTTTCAACCATGTTTTTGAAGCATCCGCAACCTCCAGCTTCAATTTTTTTAGGTTGGGCAAGTTAACAGTGGCATTTGACACCTTCTCTGAGCCACATTCCAGTTTGCCTTCATACACTAACATGTTACTCAGTGACATAATTTTACTAAAGATTTAAAAAAACAAGGAAAGGCATCAAAACTTGCAGTTTCAATCCCACATTAAAAACCCAGTGTAATAAAAGTTTAAAATACCTATTCATTCTGTATTGCACAGTTAATTGGACAACAGCATTTTGGTTTTGTTCCAGCCTTTTAAATAAGCTTTCACTCATGCCAAGATCTCTGTTACAAAAACAAAAATAAGGATCAGTCAAAACACTGCAAGAGCCTTCATAAAATTCGTGTTACTAATAATTGTCCAGCAGCATCTTATCTTACCTTGCTTCTGCATTCAGTACAAGTGGAGGCAGCTGCTGATGATCCCCTACCAGCACAAACCTTTTGGAGCAGAACAGTGGGCCCAGGCAGATGAGCTGGCTTATTTGGGAAGCTTCATCAACTATACAGAAATCAAATTGCTTCTGAACAAAGATGGGGTGATTTACTCCCATGCAAGATGTTGCTACCACTTGCTGAAAATTAAGACACATTTTAAGGAGAAGATAATCTTCTATCCTCTAGCACAATAGTTTTCCAGGTTAAAATAAAAAAAAAATATTTCCCATTAAGCTAAATTAAAATATATAATAAAATAAATCAAATTATTCACCCTCAAAATCAGACCTGCACACCTTACGTGCATACTGACCTCATATTCTTGCATCAATTGCAAGTGGCTACCACAAACCAGCTTTAGAGCAGACTACAATAAATAACTTATTCCTGCCATATGTTCAGAGTGGTATCAGATTCTGTGCATATACAATTCATGGAGTGTGTGAAAATAACTACTGTAGCAAATTGTGTTTCAGTTTTGGATTTTGTTTGGTTGTTTTTTTATCATTTCAATGAGAAAAATCAAAGAGCAGCAGCCCAGTTCTTCCCACTGCTGTGCTTCCACTGCAATCTGAAATTACTAAAATATGAAGTGTTAAGTCACTTCCCTTTGACTTCAGTCATTCCCCAGCAATGCCCATCAACAAAAGGGTAAATGGCAGCTTTTGCAAAGTTGGCATTTCCTCCAACTACCATGAAGTTTTATTCTTTTGATGAATTTCTTTTACAGCTGCCACTGACAAAGGTTACCCAGCTCCAATTAGGGTTTGTATTAATATTCAGTCAGGTAACACTGACCTTTCAATTAAAATAAAAAAATAATTAAAAAAAAAAAAAAATCAGTGTTTGGCCAGGTCAGCCCCACAGTACACCACTTCCTCTTCCCCATCTGCTAATTGTACAAATGGTAGAAGGAACACAAGTGGGAGGGAGAGAGAGATAAAGAGTAGCAATATGTGAATTCCCACAGAGGAGGTTATAGCAGTTAATGACCACCCCAACACACAAGATCTCAGACAAAAGCACTGGAGCCTTTGAGAATTATTACTTACAATGATAAGTTACTTTGTGTAGACATAAAAAATACTTTTCCATTTTCAGACTGTTAATTATTATTATTGGCTATAAAGAAACCGAAGTGATGCAGAGATTGAGCATCTTTTTCAGCTCGGATTTCTTACAGCAGTAACATACCCTTGGGATGAGTTCCTTCTCTGCAGCATCCAAACAACCAGAACACTAATGTAATTATCCTTAGTAATTTGCAAGACTAGCAAAATCACTTTTCTCACCTGGCTGTTATAGATCTCTTCTAAATCTGTTACAGATTTAATTGATTTGGACCTGCAAATTTCTTCTTCTGTAAATTTCTGTATATCTGGATGAACCTTCTGAGCTCTCCCCAAGCGCAGGAAACCAACTTTGAATTTGGCTAGCTTTAGAAGAATATTGTCTACAGCAGTGTGTGTAAAACTAGTCAGAAGAACACTGAAGCCACAAGCAGAAAGAATTCTCACCTAACGAGTGGCAAAAGGAAAGAAAAGAAAAAGTTATTGGTTCATATACAAGAATCAGCAACCCATGTTTGACTAGGTAAGAAAAAACCGAAGACGTTTCAGAGAAAGCCAATAACAAGTATGACTTCATTGATATCAGTCTTTCTGGCTGTGTCTGCCAGTTAGCAATTCTCAAAGCAATATGGGCAACAGACCTGATGGTTTTCATCAACAGCAGATTTACTACACATGCTGCAAGAACATCCATTCACACCTACAAACTGCACTGAAAAGGCGGCACTCTAAAGATCTCCGCTGTAAGAAAAAGTCATGCAGCCCATTCCCACAAACACTGTCAGTTTAGCCACAACTGACTCAGTAGAATGGGCTGATCTGGTAATAGCAGCAGCTGCTTGCTCTCCAGCCTCCTCTTTCCCCACAAGTTGATGGCAACTGGAATCAAGATGATGCTGCTATTTCAAGAAAAACCTCACTCAGCCCACAGCCTTAAATCCAGTATGCTCCCACAGTCCATTCCTGGGGAAAGAGAACCACTAACTAGAGGAGATGGTTACCAGGCTGCACATAGCTTCAGCACCACGGGTTTATACAATTTACAATGGACAAGTTACTGGCTTCCCCAGGGAGTCCTTTTTTTGAGCTGTATCTCAGGATTTGAGGAATTGCTGACATCTGGGGCCAAATAGTTTTAAACACTGAAGTGTCATAGAAGTGACTAAATATCACATTTCAGTCTCCTCTCTCACATACATCCCTCCACAAGCAAAGGAGAATCCTACTCCACAAAATACATTTTTAGTCCTACCAGATCTAAGTTCTTAAGTAAAAATAAATGTGATTTCTTCTTTGAAATTACGTAGATACCGGTAGACTAAGCCATTACAATATTGGACAGCATGCTTTATACACAGTTTCTTTAATGCTTTCCTGCAAATCTCACCAAAAGAATGTAAAAATTAAGGTAATAGATCTTACCAGAGCGCATATTGTAGTAGTTTTTCCTGTTCCAGGCATACCCACAATAAGTGTGTAGTCTTTTGAAAGGAGCACTTGTTTCATTGCCTGTTTCTGAGGCTTATTCAGACCTTAAAAGAAAAACAGAAATTAAAAGTTGGTACTTCATAATCATTGTAATTGCTAAAGCTAATAAAACAGAACTAGTTTCCTCCTCCACTAAGGCTCTTAAAGAAAAGAACTGAGCAGAGCAAGTCTGTAGCTTTCAATGAAGTAATGATACTAAACATAACACACAGAAAAGTAGTACAGGGTGAGCACTACAGTCCTAGAAATAAATCACAGACCTTTTTATTCTTAAACTTATTGTGACCTTTTTTCTAATATCCTAAATATCCTATCCATTTCTATTTTATCATACCCACTTTCATGTTCAAACATATGGCTCACAACCATGGGAAATGAACTGTCATATAGTATCATCTTGATTAGAAGAAGTGTTACATCAGAGCTGTTTTTCCCTCAGTCTGACACAAATATGCAATGTGTTCCTGCTATTTGGACTAGGCAAAGTTCAAACACAAAAAATTAGAAATGCCTAGGTTTATCAGTGCCTTTCTGTAAACAAAACATATGGCTTGCAAGTACAGGAAGACATTGTTCTCCCTGTCTTCCAGTACTTCTTTATCAGTCATTCTTGAGTTTCAGAATAAATGCCTCTCATTTTCTATTCTTTCAGCAGTTTTCCAGGAAGCTGAGCAAAATTCTTATTTGAAGTAGACCTTAAAGCAACAAGGCACATCTTTCAGTCTTCAGACTGAGCCTTTATAAAAGATTCTATTTGCTCTAAAAGAATTCAGTTAAATGTCTGTTTTCACAGACAACTGTCAGAGAACAATGAAGTATTTTCAATGAGGATGAGATGCTGCCAAATACCTAAGTAAATTTTGGTGTTTTGTTTGGGTTTTTTGGATTTTGTTTTGTTGTTTGTTGGTTTTTTGTTTTGTTTTTTTAAATTGCCACAAAGCATCACACACTACAGAGTAGCCAACAGTCAGCAAGAGTGATTATACAAGTGAATGCTTACACCAAAGCTCGTCTCCTTCCTCTCCCTCAAAGTCTGCTTCCTCTATCTCAAGACCTTTCCCTGCTCCCTGTTCCTTCCTTTTGTAAAGGTTAGAGTGGCATACGGCGCTTTGTTTGAAACTGCAAGCTGCAGCAACTAAGTAAAATAAAGCTCTAATGAAATATCTGGTCATGCCTTCCAACTAGTTTATGACTCATTTAATTACAGGAAGACATGCAAGGCAAGAACTTATTTTTAATTTTTAAGCCAAAAACTATCACTAGACCCCAAAGTAGGAAAACACCGTTATATTTAGCGTGATAAATGCTTTGTCTATAAAGATGTACTACTAAACAGAGGATTCTGGGGAAAACCACTTTGTACCCTTTAAAATATTTGCAACAGTTTCCTTTGCTTCTGGAGGAAGGACAGAGCTCAAATGTTGAATGAAACATGGTTTGTGGAAGTCAATTATCAAGTTGCGTAGCCTTTCACTGTGGACAGAGGAAAAAAAAAGTCAAGAGTTACCAGTTGAGAAACTTTACCTGAAAATCCTTTTAGTGTGAAACTAATTTGATTTCTCATACCTGACTGGGCAGTCTTTCATCAGTTTAGAAAGGTTTTCAAAGGGGACTCCTACACCAAAATCTCCTTCTTCATGATCCAACCTAAATACAGTGTTCTTGGGGAGCTTTGACAGATTCCTGAAGCATGACAGTAACGAGGACAAAATAATTCTGTTTACAAACAGCATGTTGATGATTAAAGACTTATTAGTAATTGCTAAGTGATACCTCCTAGAGGTCCCCAAGTGAAGCAATAGCTGTAAGTAACACACTAACTTATCGAAATAAAACATGATCAGAGCCCAATTTAAAGGCAATATAATCTGAAAGTTACTATCAACATAGTAAACACAGTGTCCATATAATGTCATGTTGGAGACACTAAGTAAATAGAATTTGCAAGCGTAGTTTTATTCAAACAATCTAGTTAAATAGGCATATACACTGACCAAGCACTGACATTTTCAGTCAAGATGCACTAATTTTCCAAAGGGTACTTCCAAGCCCAGCAAGAAAAGTCAGACCATGTCAGAGCTTTTCAGACACCTAGAAGTACCCTTCCTGAAGCCAGTACCACAGTGTCTTCAAACAGATATTTCTCCTTTTGTTCTATTACCTGCCCAACAAACAGGAGACTTTTGTCACACTGACTTCTCTAACATAGCCAGTAGCCAAACCAAGTAAACCGTTTTCCTCTCCACTCACAACCACTCTGTCACCAACCAATAGGTTTGTTCCAGGTATGGCACCATTTTTACGTTGGAAAAAGTGTAGATACTGTCCCTCGGAAATTTCCTGCACTTGGTCAATTCTGATCATGTTTCCAACACAATCTCCAGCCTTCTCTCTGTGAAGATGTTATAAAAAAATATATATTTTAATATTTAAAACCTCTCAGTAAGAGAAATATTTAAAAAACCAAAAATGCAAGGAAAAAAAAAACCACAGCACCCACAACCAGCCAAAACAAACAAGAACAAAACAAAATATCCCCAAAACAACAACAAAAACCAACCCAAACACAGACAAGAAGAATCAAGAAAACTAAACAGTCACTTTACAATAGCTACTTTGACAAGAAAAGGATTGTAAGAATAAGTAGAACCCTTGTACTCATTCCAAGAACTGACTGATACTTTGCCTAAGTTACCTATACCTGTTAAAAAATGAATATTGAAATGGATAGATCCACTTCACTAAGATGTTCCATATTTATGAAATTGCTTGTTTCATTTAGAACAACTCGGCTACATTTCACTTCTACTGATGTCTTGAAATGGGCCAGTACAATGAGCTGGACTCACAATCGGCATCCAGCCTCATCTCCCCAAGACACAGACAAAACAGAATTATATCACTTTTCCTTCTGAAGACTCGGGTTGCAGTTTGCTGCTTCCTATGTGTAACTTAACAACCAAAAAAAAATACCATATTGCAATACAAACCTAGTAAATGAGGTTAATATCTCCATTAAGGTCACATCTCAAAAAACCTACCTATGCAAGTAGCACATTGGACTATTTCAAACATCAAAAGCACTGGAAAACACTTAGTTTTCCTTATAGTGAAACCACAAGTTAACAATGCCTCATTTCTAGTTATTGAAGGAAGTCTCATTTGTACCAGGTTAGAAACTACATCTTACCTTTCCAAAGAAGGTACCATCCATATATTTTTATATCCCTTTTTACCCTCTCCACTTTGCAGTTCCAAGGTTAACATTAGATACCACAGGCTGAAATACTCTAAGTGGGAGGGTTTGAGGTGCTGGGTCTCTCTCTCAATAACAGGTACCATAGCAGGAGGAAAAGACATACTGGCCATCTTTTGTTCTACAGCTCTAGGAGCAGAACCACACACAGGAAAGAGTCAATTTGTGTCTTTTTTCTTGCAAGTCTATGCACATAATGCCAATCTAAATGCACAACGTAACAGAGCAGATTAATCTGTCATCACTGAAATAGTTAATTCTGTATACTCTGTTCATATGATAGTCTGTGATTTTGAATTATTAAGGACAACAAGTAGGTCAAAGACCAATTACAGACATTTCAAGGATAGTACTATGTACATTTAGATAGTAGATCTTTCATTCCTCTTTTTGTAACATACAAATACTATATTGAGATTCAGGTAGGCAAGCAGGATTTAATAGTTAATACACAAGTAGACTTGAGTCAATTTATTTCAAAACTAAATATCCATAGACATTATATCTAATCAAATAGACAAAATGCAACCAAAGAGAGAAAAAAGGACAGATCTGAATAGCTACTCAGTTAGTAATAATCCTGTTGCTGTAACAATTGAATATTACAATTAATATTTCACAAAAACATACCACATAAGCCCACAAAGCTAGCTCCCTAAACATACACTTTTACCCCTACAATTTTATGATCAGGCATTATATTTACACAAGATCACCTCAAAAGCTCTCCTGTTCTAACAGATCTCATTTGATCTCTTCAGTATATGATTTTGGTTTGGTTTTTTGTGCAGCATAAAGACAAGACTAAAATCTGTAACAGTTTTTAAAACTATTCAATAACTTTATGTGGAAATGTATCAAATATTTGCTCGTGACTTCTCTTTAAGAGAGGATGCAATAACACTACAGCAGAGTAATATCAATATATCATTATTTGGGTGAAACCTTACAGAGGAATTATCTCCTACAGAGTCAAAGTGAAAGGGCTGTTGTCCAGCCACAATTCAGCCTCAGAAGAATGCCCATTTGAAAGAGTTGCATGAATATAGCTTTTTAAAATCATAATTACTATTAGCTTAAATATAACAGAAATCTGTTATCCTCATCAAGTATTTTGTTGAAATGTCTCAGGTTTCGTCTTGCAGAAAGTATACTCAAGCAAATAGATCAAGTTTCTGTGATATCAGGGATGTGGACTATGAAGGTTGAAGTGGAGCCTACGGAACATTCTTCTGGGGTGCAAGAGTACTCAATTAAGAAACTGTCCATTTTTTTCCACAAAAAATGAAATCACAGTATCAAAAGCTAGTTATTCAAGCTTATTTAAAAAACACAAGTAATTTCTTTTTTTACCTGCTGTAGAGAAAGCAATTGTGCCTTTGGGAACAATATTTACAGGCTTGACTATCATCAATTAAAGGAGGCAAAGCAGCAAGCTGTGAATGCTGTCTTCCCATGGCAGACTTGTATGTACTGTGCATTAAGTAGAAGGCCACATGGTTTCTTAACTTCATTAATTCTGTCAAGAAAAGAACAAACTAAGCTGATGGTTTTGGGTTTGTTAATAATTTTTAACTCAAAAGTAACTAGCCATCCACTTTTTAGTCATCTAAGAAGTGAGTATTCACATTGCAAAGTCCTAGTGGAATAGTAATAAAACAATTAAGTTTCTAACATAAGCTTATTGGAATTAATAGCATTATAACAAGTGATACATCTCTAAGTATAGGTATGTTCATGGGCATAAGCTTCGTAACTATTAGTCAAATGTTATATTTTAATTAAGGTAATGATGCTTTCTGGGGAACAACTTTACCTCTTCGGTCCATGCGAGCTCCAGAAACAGGGTACATAGTACCAGTTTTAAGATAAAGAAGAAATCCAGCTTCAGGATCTACTCTCCGTTCTAAATTCAACAAAGTATACAGGATAACCTGCAAATATTATATATAAACTTATTACAGTGGATTAAAACAAAAATACATTATAAGCTATATTCATTTTTTCTGTAATTTATATGGTTAAGCAGCCATTACTATCACAGGCAGTCTAGAAACCATAAGTAGTAAGCATCTAACCAAGGATTTAAATAAAAATCACCTTCTTTAACAAAAGATTATAACAAGGCTTATACCAATCTACTACCACTAGATCAGGCCAGCTCTCTGGAAAGATGTATGACACCAATTCCTGAAGCAGTTTGCCGTAACCTAATACTTAAATGTAGCAAGAAGAGAATAAAGAACAGATATTTCAGGTTAAAAACTGTGTCTGAAAGTGGTAGATGTATGTACTTCTCTCTCCTCAGTTCACGTTCATTTTATATCAGCAGCTTCAGGCATGCCAGGATCAGCCATCCATAAATCTAGATTATACCACATACAAAGTGTTTCACATTCATATGACAAAATAGGTCATCTAATAAAATAAGAAGTATACATAGCCATTGATAGTGAAATTAGACATTTGTTTTTTGTACCTGACTTCTGTGCTCTATGGAGTTAGATTCCTTGCCAGACTTGAGCTCTAATGGCATTATCCTAGACTGCACTCCAGATTGGTGATGGATTTTCACCCTGGCTGTAACATCAATTTTTCCCTTCAACCCAAACCTGGGGGACCAGATGTTCTCTTCAATGTCTAAGATATCTACAATCTCTATCTTAGAAGAGAAAACTTCTGTTTTTTCACCACTTGACCTAGAAAGAAAAGTCAGAAGTTAACAATTTCCCTTAATTCTTAATATTTAAAATGTGTTATAATTAAATATTTAATATTTTTGCATTATAGGCACTCTTTAGGCTCTTACTTTAGAAACCAAATGCATCAAGTCTCACTCAAACCATCTTCCCATCAACAGAAGAATCACCATATCAGAAAGTTACTTTAAATTGCCCATTGGCATGTAGTTCTGCTATTCGCCTAAATTTCAAAGTTTAAAAAGAATCTTAAACTGGTTTTAATAGATTTTGGTGTTTTCTGAATAACCATACCCTAAACCACTTTGTTTCTTCAGAAAGTGTAATGATATACACTGGAAAGCAGCATCCAGATTATACTCGGACCTGCCGTTCCACTGAAACTTTAACACCCTATGGCTATTACCATTAACAGCAAGAAGCCACAGACAAGAGCTCAGCAGCAGCTGAGTAAAACCACCATTTCACTGATAAACTCTTCTTAGTGAAGGATTACATTGGATCAATAGTTTCACATTCTGATTTGTAGAGTTGCACATGTTTACAGTAACTTCTAGCTTAGTCAGTAGAGCAAATATGCTTGCTTTTCTAATTACTAATATTTCTACTTTGTACCGTACCATTTACAAGGATTTTAACATTAACATTTTTATGTTGGTTCACTGTCACTATTAATGTCTTCCCTGGTGCTCACAAGGGCAGCAAACACGCAGCTCTCAAGATTAGCTATTTTGGCAGTGAGGCCATGAATTAGCTCCATATAACTGAACAGGTTTGCATTAAAAGTGTTGTTCTAAAAATTAAAAGTGAACCAAACAAGATGTACAACTTAGAATGGTTTTAACTTTTCATTTTTACTTCTTACAGTTTTAGTTGCATTTTATTTTGGTTAGCTGGGTTGTGCATGAATTCTTCTGCCCATTTAAAAAACGATGGCAAATATTCTTCCACTTCCTGCATTATTTCTGTTTGTTTCAGATTTAATTGATACCTAAAAAAAGAAAGCCATGCACATTAAGGAGACAGAAATATTGGATTTGCTGCTGGTACTAACAAGATTTTGCCTCAAGTAGCAACAAGATTAATGGAAATAACTGTCAGGTTCTAATAAACATCTATAAATTGTAGATAATGACAGGTTCATTAAAGTTCAACTCAGTTAATTCATAACACCACAGCTGAACATCCATTACAAGAGATGGAATACACAATGTTTCATTCTAATGTAACTTTTGAAATGACAGGTGTACCACAATGAAAGCATCAGCACAGTAGACGTGATGAAACAAAACTAGAAGTTAGACTACAAGAAAGGAGTATCAGACTCAGGCATTTAAAAATGGCTATTTCTATGCTTCATGCAAAATTGAAAGCATTAACAAAAAATAAAGACCATTTGCTTTTTGTCTGAATACAATGATCTCCTACTTGTTCTTCACATACATTTTGACAAGCTTCAGACCAATTTAACTGGAAAGAAATCATGATCCTCTGCAGTTGCTACAGTTACAACTACACAAGAAAGCAGAAGACTCATTAAACAGAACCTAATCATGTGGGATTAGATAATTCAGTGCTGGCATTCGCTGGAAACAATGTCATGATTCTACAGCAACAGAGAAATACAAATGAGTTTTGCACGAAAAGGTTCACACAAGTGCCAGCGACCACAGCCAGCAGACTTATGCAACTATTCAGTCCCAACAAATAGTAGCCTACATATGCAAAGAGGAATTGCAAATTAACAGTTTCAGAGTCCCAGGCTTAAAAAGCCTTTTAAGTAATCTCAGCAGTCACAATTCAAAATATCTACCTTCCTAACAGAACTAGAGTAATAGATCTTGTTACAATTTTAAGATCCAACTCATCTGGAGCTAACAGATACTGCCATTGGCTAACATAAAATTGATAACATAATTAGAATTTTTTAAAATATAACTTGAATTAGATTTTAATCAAGCCTGCAGTAAAATTTTAAAGCTGGCAGCCATTCATCTTGCCATTTTCTGATGGAAATATGAAGACTATTTATTTGGCTAGCATTTCTATCAGCTTTGCAGAGAAAATAAAGGTCCTCTAGCAACTGAGTCATGAAATAACCTGATAAAGAATACAAAAACACCAGACAACTCAATGCTTGGTCAGTCACAAGTTTCTAGTTGATCTCCTGAGGATCAAAATGAATCATGCTCATCACATTTAACTCTGCTTTGGGAGATGGCTGAAAATCTGATGTTACAGACACAAACACTTCAACCTGCTTGGCCTGAAAGACCAGATCTGTAGAAGCAGCTTAGCAGAAAAGGCAAATTAAATTACATCATGAAACAGAGAAATCTTACTAAAAGATAACCAAGCTTCGTTAAGCAAGATCATCTGGCAGAATATTCTAACATTAGTGCTACATTTTTTAAAGTAGAACATTATCTGCAAGTTCAAGTGTTCCTACCCTGTCTTCCAAACATTAAAGACATCTGTTATGGTACTTACATTTCTTTGAGATACTTTTGTCCATACACTATTTTATTTGCTAGTTCTTCCACTTTCCCTTGTGCCAAGTTATTTGTTACCGCTTGCTGGAAAATTTCATGAAGAATTGTACCGATGAGTGTTTGGCGTGAACCAGACTCTGAGCCCTGCAACAGACGTTATATAGCAGATGTATACACATGAACATCTACACCCACTTCTGGGTTTAATTTGCTGTACATGATAGATTGTACTTATTTCATTGCAAGACCATGAGAGCTTTCACCTCACTAATTAAGGTCTATTCAAATCTGACTGTGAAAACAGTCAAATTGAAATGGGTCCCTCCTATTGCCTTACCTCACATTTTTATCCCAACTCTGACAATTTTAGGATACAATCCCTATGTGATTGACGAGCGAGAAACAAAGGCACAGATTAAAATTAACTTGGAGTAAGTTTTGCCTGCGGGCAGTATTAACAGCAGTATTTCCTAATGCAAATCCTTACCTTTACAATCTTACAGATACTATTTTTGGCACAAAGCAGTTTCCCATGTCTTACAAACTCACACAAAATTAAAGTATCACTGGATTTATAGGATTTATATTCCTACCACATCTAGTTTTTCTCAGCTGAAACTGGCAGCCGTTGCTTCTCTGCCATCCACATACCAACAAGGACACTACCACAAGGAACTTTTCCTCTTTCCAAGTCACAGCATCTAGATTCAGATTCCAGAGCTACCCCAAACAAATTCTTCACTGAATTGGCAGATTTTTGCAGAGGCTTGTAACTTGGTCAAGTGTGGTTATGTTTTTATATAGTCAAAAAGAGGTATACCCATCACAAAGGATTCATATCCACACAGAATGTGGCAAGAGATTAAAAGATGCCAGAGTTTTAAGTGGGAAGACCATTTCTTTGTCCCATTAAGAATATGGGATTACTTCAGCTGCAATTCTCAAAAAACACAGTAAGTTCAACCAGAGACAGACAGTTTTCATTCTAAATTATTAATGTTGTAAACATTATGAATAGCTAAAGATACCATTTATGAATACAGCATCTTAGTTAGTTTTAATATTGAGCTAAACCACCAGCCTCAGTAGAACTGTAACCCACTGATACACTTGATGCTCTAGAATTCACACTTACCCTAAACCTTTCGCTCAGCACTGCTCTTCTCATACATCGAATACTATTTGATATCGTAGTGCCAGATAGCAGCAAGTCTGGGTACAGAACCAGGTATCCAAACTGTTCATTTATGACCCAGGTACCGGAGCTACACTGCCCTTCTAAATGGATGATGTCTCCTGGAACAACTGGAACAGACTCCCTATAACATTATACATTTGAACAACCATTTGCAAGCCATGGACACAATGTATTAGAAATCATACATTAACATACCAGATTCGACATACTTTGGAGGTTATTATGATTCCTTTTTAAGAAGTTGACCTCACTAATTCTGAAAGTGAATAAAGGAATTTTTACTGACAAAACTTCAATAATTTTGAGTACTGGATCATGCATCAGGAGAGACTGAATACAGGGAAACTCTGTTGACTTCAAGTCATTCCAGATCCACATATTAAGCCATTTCAGTATCATTATGTTTTATATTGGCATACTACCTAAAAATACTTCTAGTGACGTAGAAGTTTCAGGGTTCAAGATCTTTTATATTTTCTCCTTCAACAAATGAAGCCTTATACTTCTCACATCTTTCAGGCTTGCACGGAAAATGAAAAGTGGTGCCAAATAGCATGGTGCACACCCATGTGTTTCAAAAGACTAATCTAGTCTTTTCTTCTGTAATACATCATGCAATGCACAAACACCTAAATCAGAATCCTATCCTTACTAAAAAAAAACCCTTCTGCAGTAGAGCTCAAGGTAAGGTGATTTTAACAAACCATATAAAGCCTCATATTTTAGAGACATAGCTTTGTACATTTATATGTACGATGAGGGTGCATAACTTAGAAGAACACTTCTAATTGGGGCAAGACAACATTTAAACAAAATAGCCTGCTTAGATGTTATTGTCTTGCTGTTTGTTAGTACAAAGACAAATTAAAACCTTGAGGCAGCGATATTCACTCAACACAAGTTACCTGACATCAGTTCTCTCAAAATGAATATCCATTATACTAATATACTGACAATATTACATCAAATAAAGGTTGTTTCAGGATTTTTTAAATCACTTTTAAGACAGTAGAACTCATCTCAAAAGCAACACAAATATAACTTGACTTAATAATCCAGCATTTCATTCTCTTTTCAGACATCTACATTTTGTTATGAATTACCAGCCATTCCTAAGTATGCACAGTTCTGTATCTTCCAGTGACTGAGATGCTGTAATTTTCAAGTGTTTCTCAGGGTCATTTCCATTTCTCTGTATCACGTTGACTTCTAACACACGATATCTGTTGTTCAACCCATTTTTAAGTATTGTGACAGGGGAGTCAGCCACTTTCTTCTGAAAACTGAAGTAACAATTAATTAATGCAAAGACATGACACTATTTGAAAACAGCCAACCCCATACACAAGAAGAGAGGAAGCTTCAAGTATAAACCCAGCTTTAACCAGCTTCAATTTTTATATGTATTTGGTGTGGTTTTTTACTTCTATACAGGTAGAGTGTAGGAAATCTCTCTAGAAATATTTCCACGTTGTCTTTTTGGATGTCAGGGACAAAAAAAGAGCATTTAGAGATATAAGACAAAAGGAAGGATACATAAATATTAAATAAGTTGCTATTTATTGTAGCTAGAGCTTCATTTTAGTGTCCATATATTAATATTAATTTATAATTTAATTTTAATTGTACTGCAACCATGTGCTAGCGATAAAGCTTGTATCTCTTAGAATGCTGTAAAGTACATAAGAATTTCTACAATGACCCAAATACATCAAACACAGAGAACTAACTTTTTCAGCCTTAATCTCAGTCTTAAGTAAATTAGAAAATTGATATATGAGGTTCAGTTCCCATCCGGCCAATAGCCAAAATTTCAGATAGACTCGCCACTCTCCCGACACCGAACGGCGCCCGTTAGAGCTGCAGGACACAGGCAAGGGCAGAACTCGCACCAGGCGCCTGCGCCTCGTCCCGCAGCCCACCAAACACCCGTTACTCGGTAAGCAGCGGCAGGTTCCTCTCAACCACTATTCCAGTTAGGTCCGAATGCTCCCTACCTCTTCCTCAAGCCTGACAAAAGCCTGTGGTCCCATTCCGCTTCCCGCGCCGGGAAGACAGACCGCGCGCCCAGCTTTAAATTTCAAACCCGCCCGCGCCTGCCTC
>NW_010183302.1:18137-39774 GCF_000695765.1 Mesitornis unicolor
CGCGTCCACTGGCGGGGAGGGGGCGAGCGCAGCCAATGGGAGGTGTGCCGGGAGGAGGAGGGGGCGGGGCGAGCGCTTCCCGCGCGCAGGCAGAGGGGTGCAAGGCGCGAAGTGGCGCGCGGCTCCTCCGCCCATGGGCGTGGGGACGGGGACCGCGCCCTGAGGGAGCCTCACGGGCCGCCGGGGACTGCGGCTGGGGACGGGCTCTCTCAGTCCCTCTGCTGGTACCAGTGCAGTGGTACGAGGTAAAATTATGATGCGCTCTTGCTCCCAACTCCTCATGGGTGAATCTCAGCCTGAAAGTCGAGCTTTTTCTCTGGTAAGAACTTCTTACATTTGGCGCTGTTCACTGACAGAGGCCTTCTGAAGTGAAGTTTCAGATGCACAGATTTCGTTTTTGGCCACAAAACCACTATTTCAGCAAAGCATTCTGGATCTGAGACTACTACTTTTAGCAAAGACTGAAGGACACAGACTCTGTTCTTAATTCATCAGTATGACTTCTCATTTAAACAAATGTCAGGAAAATGATATATTAAGAGTTTGATCTTCTATCTCTAATATAGTGAAACATTGAGAAATGGTTATGAGGCTTTGTTCCTTGGAATGTTCTGGCCAATGGTTAAACATCCCAACAGAAGGATCAAAGCTTGAATTTTAAAAGGTGAAACCATACTTAAATTAGCCCCTTTAGTCTTCTCTGGGATAGTCCAGAAATACATATACTAAGTTACATTAATGTGGCTTTCCATCACAGAACTGCTAATATAAGCTTACTTGGAATTTAATATTTACACGTCAATACTAATAAATGCACGGTCACGTAATTTGGTATGGTATTAAAAGAGATTACATAAATTGTACGCTTGGTAACCTTGTGTTCTGCAGTCTCATGTTGCCTATTGTGCTGGTTTTAGCTGGGACAGTTCATTTTCTTCACAGTAGCTAGCACGGGGGTATGGTTTGGATTGGTGCCAAAAACAGTGTTCTTAATACCCAGCTGTTTTCCTTATTGCTGAGCAGTGCTTACATGGGGTCAAGGCTTTTTCTGCTTCTCACACCACCCCACCAGCAAGTAGGCTGGGAGCGCACAAGAAGTTGGGAGGGGACAACTGGGACAGCTGACCCCAACTGACCAAAGGGATATCCCAGACCACACGATGTCATGCTCAGCATGTAAAGCCAGGGGAAGATGAAGGAAGGTGGGTGATGTTTGGAGCGATGGTGTTTGTCTTCCCAAGTAACCATTATGCGCCATGGAGCCCTGCTTTCCTGGAGATGGCTGAACGCCTACCTGCCTATGGGAAGTAGTGAATCAATTTATTCTGCTTTGCTTGCACGTGCAGCTTTTGCTTTACTGTATTTATCTCAACTCAGGAGTTTTCTCACTTTTACCCTTCCAATTTTTTCCCAGCCAGGGGTAGTGAGTGAGTAGCTATGTAGTGCTTAGTTGCTGGCTGGGGTTAACCACAACAGTCTTTTTTGGTGCCCAATGTGGAACTCCAAGTGTTCAAGATAACAACAGATTTTATTGGAATGTGTAGATTGAATTTATAGCTGTTACAGCTGTTTAGCTATTAATGGGCAGGCTTCTGTGCTTGCCACGGTACTGGCTTGCCTTACTGTATATTAGATTCCAGTGCTTGTAAGTCACTGCTTTTTGCTTTCGCTGCTTGCTGTACTGCTCATCATCTTACTCTGTTGAGTCTGGGAACATTTTGATAATAGCAATGGCCACACACCTGGGCTCACAGATGGCCAGGGCATTACTGCCGTTTCTGTGCTGCTCTATCAGACAGGCTGGAACTCCAGTAAGAACTCAAGTCAAAAAGACTGATCTGTGGGTAAGTCCATGCAGGAGCAGGACACTCCAAAGCATCTGTGGCTGTGGTTATGTCTGTGCCGCAGCAGGTACACTTTTGAGGGGATTGTGGCCCAAGAATAAGTCCATGCTGGAGAAGGTACACCTCAAAGCGTCAGTGGCTGTGCATGAGGTCATGCTGGAGCACCTCAAAGCACGTGGCCATGGCTGAGCGCATGACACCTACACATCTCTCATACACTAAAAAAAGAAGTATCTTCAAGTAATATGGTCGTAAAAGTACAAAATAGGCTTTAAATATTTTTTGAAGTTACTTAAAATCCAATCATTCTGGAGAATCTCCACAGAGAATCTGTGAAACCCAGAAAAATACCAAACCTTACTTTAGTACCAATGGTTGCCCTGAAAATGTTCAAGCTATGGCTCTTAATTCTTTCTGGCATCAGTGGCTGAGAAAAATGTTCTTACAATTTTAAGATACCTCAGCATTCTTAATCAGGTTTGAACTGTGTAAATTCAGGAATTTACTGACAAAAAATTGTTATCACAAGATAATTAAATTTGTTCCTTCCAATCTTGTGACAAACAGGGAGTTAGCTATCTATACTTACAGTCAACACGCTTTCTATGCCCTTATTTTTTAGGCCACAGATTTAATAATGTCAATCTATAGGAGAACCTACATCTGTGTCTTTCCCAGCAATTGACTCAGTAATGCATACGTGCCTGCTGCCACCTGAGGTAGCAAGTTTATCCCTAAAGCTAAATCTGAGTTTGAATTCGCCTTGCATCAGATCTAGCAAGTCTGCAGCCACAGTGTGAGCTGGTTTAGTGATACCGATAAAATCCATTCATTTCTTTTGGTGGATTAACCTTTTGATCAGTGAAAGCACCATGGTATCTAGTCCATCTACCCCAGATGAGGCAAAATGTGAAACAGCGCCCAAAGGTATAGTTAAATAGCAGAATAAAACAGTGTAAGTTAGCTGCAAGGAAAGCTGTCAGCTTCCTTAACTGATTTACCATGCAATCATGCTAACACTGTGGTACGAGAAGAGGTCAGACCCCACCAACTGTAGTGGGAAGGAGAGTGAGAGTACAGAAAACCTAACTGAGAGCAGCAGCCTGCAGCAACTTGGGATCCACTCTGAGGATGCTGAGGGGCAGTCTGTCTCGTCACTGAAGCAGAGATCTGAGCTGAACAGACTCGCTCACACTGATTGCACAGAATAAAAACACAGTTAAGGACCAAGCACAGAGATCTTTCTTTATACCTGTTTGAATTGAACAAATATAGCTGTTTTGGTTGCAAACAGAAAAAAAATATTTATTACAGGTGCCTTGCATGCTCCTTTTTCAGGGAAGGAGGGGAGGAATTTGAAGAGTTGCATCAAGAATTTGTCCACCTTGAGGTCTCAGATTATTTAAATCAGCAACAAGAAACATCTGGAGAATGTGAGTAATGTAACAAATACAAAAAGACATTGGAATTAATCAGTATAAAAATGGTTAAAATACATGAAACTTCTCTGTGTAATGACTGCAAACTGCAGTATTGGTCATACATAAATGCCTTAGTTATAGCATGCAAAATTTTCAATTGTAAGAATGTAGAGATGACCCACGGGGTTCGTTTTAAAGACATAATGCTTAACCACTAGAAACAAAGCCCCCAAGACTGAGATTTTCAAGACAAATGGATAAGCCTGTGTGAGACTGTCCCACTTGAGGGAATCCTAAAATGGTGAGGCTCTTTTCTACTTTTATGCCAATAAGTATTAGAAATAGGTGGGTTTTAGAGATTTTATAAGTATTATACATGGCTACATAACCAGTCTTCAAAAAAAGAATTACTTAACTGGATAGAACTATTAGTTATAGCATGATTATGATATGGATTTTTAGGCAAAACCAGATATTCAGACCCCTTCCATTTGCTGACAAAGCAGACAGAAAAAATAATTAGAAAGTATCTCTGAGGCACAGAAATGAGCTTGGCTAAAGCCTAATTTTGTACTTTTTGCTGGCTAAAATTAGATTATGCTTGTTTCGTACACTGAAAATACTGGAGAGACAAGAAAAAAAAACAAGGGAATAAATCCCTCAGTAGTTAAAATTTAAAATAAATCCAGTTTTCACACAGCCATCACTGAAGAAAAAAGAAAAAAGACAATTAAGTCCCATGTTTCCATTGTGGTAGTCAGATACTCTAAGTAAATTCCATGTTCTAACTGAATAAGAAATACCTGAATAACCTTTCCAGAAAGAGTTATAAATATCTACTAAAAATAATAAAATGGACTCCAATCTCCTCTCATCTAGCCCTTGGATAAAAAGTATTTTTCTTTCATAGACCTTGCTTAAAAGTATTAAAATACTTTCAAATTTTAGGTTATTCATACAGGTTTAAATTTTATTTTCAAAAACTATTCCTGAAAATATAGCACAGTTTCATCCAGTAGGTTTATTTTTCACATTCAATATCCTACTCCATTGTTTAGGGAACACTTCTTACTGGTTTTTTTCCATTCAAGAGTGAATATGGTGGATTCTGCTTTATTCTGCATACGAACTGCTTAACTTCTCATGACACATAGTTCCTCAAAGACATCACTTTTACTAAAATTAAGATGTAAAACTCTAAATTTAAACAACCTTAACAGTATTAACATGGCAAAGAACTGGCACCTGAGAATAAGCTTATTTGCTTAGACAGTAAAACAATGTAAGTAAGAAAAATGACACACCTCTCTCCTCTCCCCCCCCGCCCTTTTTAGCTCTCCCACAAGGACTGTTAAAGATTCACTCTGATATTGGTTAGTTTTCCTTTAAGTGAAACTAAAAATCAGACCAAAACCAAAATCTTAATTGTGCTCTCTTAATTAAGAACGACAATGTTATGCAGAATTACCTACAAGAGCAAACATACAGATAATACCAAAAACATGCATTCTTTCTGGCTACAACACATATAAATCACACTACGACATTAGTTCAAAGTGTTTAATAAAATAAATTCAAGTACATGTCATTCTCTGTCCATCGCTACATTGTTAAATATCAAAGAAAAACATAATTTTAAGAAAAAGGAAAAAAGAATTGAGCCACAAAAGTTGGTATTGAATATATAACTCAAAAATCCAGTTTGTCAAATTTGTCAAAATTAAGCAAATCAATCTTACCATCCACCATTTAACATAACCATTGCCAATTCTTAAAAGAGACCGCTAAAATATTTACAATAAATAAATAACTTATATCACTTATAGTAAATGCTTTACAGTTTCCTGAATCAAGTGAGTAAAATCAAGAGTACCAATGCAAATCATGTATAAACAAATCTGGAAAATAATTCCCTCTACAAAAGCAACTGTAGAAGGAAAACATGTAATAGTCTATTGCATACCATACTTCAGAAGCAGTACATGTACACACCTACAGACTCCAATACAATCTTCATTTTCTTTCCTTGCACAAGAAGTTGAATACGATCCATATGCCTAAATAAGTAAATGCAGCAGCATGCAGTCTTGTTTGTCACCATGTCTTAAGGTAAAGACAACCCTGTTTTCACAAGCTTGTACTGGACTGTACATAAAATACTCAGCCTTCAATGAACTGAATCAAGAACATTCAGCTCCACAGAAAAGGTACAGAAATACCTTGTAAGATTATGCCCATACAAACTGCCTTAAGGAGATCTTTTCTAGCACTTGTCACTGTAAAAGTTCCCCCTGATTTTATTTGTGTAAATAAAGCATATTTTAGAATAGAATGTATGCCAAGAAACCAGTTTCCAAATTGCCAGGTTACTATAATACTAAACACATCTTGTCATTATTTATTGAAATGATTGGCGAGACTTTCACATGTACCCATCAGAAGACAGACACATTGTTCTTGCACACAGAAAACTTGTTCAAAAAAAGAATGAAAAGATGCTTAAGTTGTGATCTGCTGAGTTCAGCTTCTACAGAGCTGGCAAGTATCTGAATATGAAAATCATTGTGTTTTGTTCAAATCAGTTTATTCCATTTGATTTTTGAAGAAGAACAGATGTCTGACTAGTAGCTTAAAAGGCAATATAACCACGTGTGTAACTCCTGGTATGCTGATAAATCTAAATAACTAACAGCTTGAAACCTGTATAAAATGTGGGTGTCATTTTAAAGCTGTGTAATTCTTAATATTAATCTAATGAAGCCTAGAAGATCAAGTGCAAAAAAATGTTTATAGCTAACTAACGTTTATTTTGATCTGTCTCCTGGTTTGACTCCAGGAAATCAGCATCATTTTGGCAAATACAAATGTCAGACAACAGCAGTTCCACAGTAACAGATAGCTTTTTTTAAACTTCAAGTAATTTACTCACCAATATAATTTGAGCACTGATAGTGTAGTTTTACAGGAAAGTCTTTAAAAAAAAATTAGTTGAGGTGCAATAATTGTTTCATAAGTTCATATGTGGTAAAAGCCACAGCCTGGGAAGGAATACAACGAATATAATTTAGAGATAAGCCACGGTATAATCCTCTTCGTATTCCATGTTGTTGATACACATATTTCAGTGTCTGCACCATTGTACTGGAAAAATAAGAATTCAAATTTAATTACTGGATACATATATTCAATATTCAAAATCACTTTCTGTAAAATACAAGACACTTGTTCTACTTGATTCTTAAGAGATCTATGGAGGAAAAGCCCATGGGGTTCCATATAGCAAAGCATTACAGTTTTCTGAGGACTCAGAAGATATTCTGAGCTTCTACAAGAAACAGGGGCACAAGGGCTGGGAAAGAGGACAGTGCAATCCCATCTGAAGTAGTTTCAGTCTGAAAACACCTGCCCTAAAAGGCATATTATGACATTTTACACCAGAAAGGCTATGCATATTCTGTTGCCTATCTGGCAGGAAGGAGTTGAGAAGCATCAGTCCTCCTTACAAAAGTAATACAGAGTAAGAGAAACAATTTGCTCAAAGTAGCACACACTTCTTGCATTAAAGTTGAGTATTTAGGCTTGTATCCCATTCTCTGAGCACTCAATCATACTGCCAATTCTTCTAAAGCTCTGCATGTAAAATTTATGTTTAGCTCTGCATTCTACATCTTGCACGTGTGTAGCTTCCTCCACCATGACAAGGACTTAGTGCTTCCTCTCAAAAGCCAAATGCTGGAATTTGTGTTAAGTATATAATATTTTACCTTATTAAATGCAAATTTTGTAGTAGATATTAAAAGAGAATGATTTTCCTAACATACTTACTTTGAAACTGAGCAAATGGACATTAAATGCAAAGCCCTCGAGTAAAAATCTGTAAGGTGCTCAACATTTCAAAGCCACTAAAGACATTGCTCTTTGAGAACATCATCTGTATGCCCCAAAACTTCCAAGACTTCGTATTTGTTTTATCCTCTTGTCCTCTAAAAACATCCTCTACACTCCTTCAAGGCACAGCTCTCTCTAAACATGGGCACAACCATATTGTTAAATTGGGAAGCCTACTGTCTTTTAAGGTAGTTCTCACAAACGCAGAAAGTAAAACCCCAGGAACAATTAACGCATTTTTATTTTAAAAGTATTTGGAGTGGAAACAAAGTGCAAGCAAAACAAATCTTAGGCTGCTAAGGAAAACAGAAGAGCAGCTTTCACAGTAAGCAACACCTAGGTTGTTTTATGAAAGGTCACTATGACAGACTGCTGTCAGTAAGATCCGATGTGCCATGCAGGAGGTTCACAGTGAATCACACTGGATTCAGACAAACAATTCCAAAAGATTGAAAGTAACCGAGATAAAACTGTCCTGGAATTGCATTTGGTTGAGGCAATTTGAAATTCAGAAAGTTTTTCAAGCTGAGACCTGATTTAATATTATATTTTTAAGGATATTATGGAATTACCACTTCTACTGAACTGAAGTATGAGACTAAAAAACCTGGAGGAACCCCAACTATATGTGGGGTGTAGGACATTACTGCATATGCAAGAAAGGTCAAATAAAACAGTATTATGCAAAATCATCTTGTGGAAAAGATTCTGCACCATTAGAAAACACCTTGAAACATTTCTTTTCAGTAGAAGCGTTCAGTCTCTCTAGGATCTTGCTGATATCAAAGATAAGTATCACAATTTGAGTTAAATATTTCACTATTTAACAAAAAAAAACATGTTACCAATACAAACACAGCATTAGTACCAAAAGTGCCCTAGTGATTTCAGTTATTTTTTTAATCCCAGACCAATACTGGCAGCTTTTGTCTGGGTGGAAACTTACTCATTAAAGAATGAAGAAATCAACAACAGAGTAGCTTGGGTTTTTTGAGTTTTGCTTGTTTGTTGGTGTTTTTTTGTTTTTAAAGCTTAAAAAAATACCCAAACAACAAGCATTTAACTTTTCTCAGACATCTAAGAATTCAGTTACTATGGATGAAAAGAAAAATACTTACAGGCACTTTTCAGAGTCTGGGAGAACCGCTCCTAACTGCATTCGCCTACGAGTTACATCAAGGGGATATCTACAGAGGAGATATTTGAACAGCAGTTCAACCAGATGTATGGTGACTATAGTAATATTGTGTAACAAAGAAAACACACAAGTCCATGTGCAACCTTCAAGCTCCCTTTTCAACGAGTGAGGAATCCAGCTCAGATTCTCCACACAGCTTAAAGTTCTCAAAAAAGGGAGATTTCACCTATACAACCAAAACCAGCAAATCAGATCTCTTAATATATTCCATTTGGCACAAGTAAGGAAGACATGAAGATCAGATGAGAGCATAAAACAGTCTGTAAAACGCTGGAGGGAGAAGACACCTGAATCAAAAATAAAATTAACAGTTTAAGGATTAATAGAAAATGACATTGTAATGTGATGATTTGTGAAAAATTTATGCCATGCAAGTCCATTATATTAATTTATTTTATGGATAAAATAAATGTATGACAAGGACAACATGAGAATGGAGAAAGCAGGCAAAGTAACAAAAAATTAATGCCAAATACAATATCTAAGACTTTCTTTCTTTAGTTCTGTGGCTTCACAAGTTACGTTGTTTTGAAAATAAATTACAATAACAAAATTATGCAAGTTATGTTCATAGTCAAAATTTCATAGCTTACCAAGCAAGACTCCATCTGATTTTAGGAGAGGCGTCTGAATTTGTTTAACTGATTCAATGCATATAAACTTTAAAGGGCTTAAAGACCCTGAAGATTAAATGGATATTTAGTAAATTAAATAAATTAAATACCTGAATTCCAATGTCTGATTGACGTGATTTTAAAAAATAACACCTTACTAATAACTAGACTTTATATATAAATATTCTAAATAAACTTATCTGAGAATATAATAGCTATATAGGGAAAAGAAAAAGAAAACCAAACAATACCCAAACTTACGATATCGTCTGAGCTATTGCTCCAGCTATGCCACCACACAGCAGATTTACATGTGTTTTCAAAACTAAGACATCGGGATTATCTAATGAAGGCCGTCCAAGCAAGTTAGGTGCTTGAGCAAGTCCAATGCTCTTTAAGGTACCAAAGGTAAAAAATGAAAAACCTAAAAGGAAATTTAATTTTATGTACTTTCATAAAGAGCAAACTATTTGTCGATGCATCATCATGATAAACAAAAAGCTGAAATTACAAAATTAAACTATTTCCCAAATTTTAGAAGTTTTTCTTACACAGAAATAAACAATACTTTGAACTTCTACAGCAACTTCTGTCCAAATGAATTAGTATTTCTAATTAACATTGAAAGAACACTATAAATAAGAGAGACCGTGTGTTTTAATTACTGGATTTGCTGTTAAGAGTGACTCCTAATTCTTTTTAATTGAAGAACATCTCGCATCTTTTATATAAGAGTGTACTTCAGCTGGGCAGTTCTGATATTCCTTCATCCCATGTCACCCACTGATTTAGCTTGTGTAAGTTTTTACATGAAAGTCACCAGGAGATGGAGCCAATACAGAGGCTCTAAACTTCCATCCATAGAGCACGTTGCTTTCTCATGGATCTGCCTGTTTAACAGAAATATCCTACATGCTTTCTTGTGGGAAGACTGGGAAGCAGAAGAGAAAGAACCACTACTTTATCTCTCTCCCTCTGAACTCCAAACTTCAGAAAAGCCAGGCCTTGCCTACTGAAGATGCTTTAACATACACTGATTAATTCTAGATTACGATCGAAGAGTTGCAAATGCTTCTACTGGCCTTCCCTTTCCATTAAGTAAAAAAACAGAGTCCTTGCTTTTAACAGAAGCTAATTAATTAGGCGTGCAAATATATTATGTACATTTAGCAGCACACAACTGCTGAAGAACTGCTGTATTCTGTTTTCAACTTACCCGCGTATGGCGCCATTCCTACAACAGTTGGCATCAGCCCTCTGTAGAATCCACTAAAACCACCTTCCTTTGAAAGAAAAACACAAGTACATTTGTGGCAAGAAATACAGCAGATGTCTTAACAAGTTATATGACTGTTCATACAAATTCACCTGACAGCAATCTGACTAGCATCACCTAGCACCAAGGAGCTAACATCAAGTTGCATTTCTTGTGCCAGAAGAACTGAGGGGACAACTGCCTGGCTCCATAAGAGTTAAAGAAGGGGAAGTGAAGGAGAAAAATCTACATCCAGCATCATAATCCAGGAGACATTTCTGCATTATACATATCCCTCCTCCCCAAGTTTTTTTGTATTGTTACTACTTGTTCTTGAAAAGCAACTTCTCTATGCTGTTTTTGACCTCCCGCTTACTTAAGTCTTAGCTACATCTTAGCAGCCTAAGTAAAAGGAAGCATCCAGATAACTTTTAAATAAAAAAAAAAATCCATGTGCACGCCATGATGTTATTTTCCACCAAGCCACAATTTTCAATGCAGTGCAACATTCTTTAAAGAGCATATTTGGTTTTGACAGGACTGAAGATTAAAAGAAAAAAATACCTTTGTGTAAATCATCTTGAATGCATGGATAATTCCCATGTACTTGTGTTCCCCTTTTACTTGAAACGCCAGACGAACTCTAACCATATCAAGAGGGTAAGTACAAATCACTGCTGTAATACCTTTATTAAAAACAAAAACAAAACAAGCAAACAAAACTCACCTACACCTTATCTGCTTCTAGGATTATTTTGAAAATTAGAACTTCCTTTTGTGGCGGTGAATATAAGAGCACATACAAATTATTTGTGAAAGAAACAGTTAAAGTCACTTATAATCAGCAAATAGGAACACCAACTTCAGCAACACATGAAGGATTTATGTTTATACTTAGTGTTCACTGAAGCTGCACACCTAGGTCTTGATTTTCCAAATATTTATGAGCCTAACTGTATTCACATGAGCAACCTTATTTAAGTCCACCGGTCATAAGCAGCAGGCTAGTCAAGTGCATCAGTTTTACTGGATTGCAACTATGAAAGCTAATCCTACAGTATCTTTAAAAAAAATAAATGAAACCAGTAAATTTACATGTTTAATTTCAAAAAGATTGTGTCAGCATTTGATGTGAATACTGCAGATAAGTACATGTACCTATCTATTGCATCTGAAAATACTAAATATATTCTAATGACATTTAAAATAAAGTCAGGATCATACCAGTGAAGAATAATTAACTGCATTGCATTACTGCATTTTAATAGTTCATGTTACACCAGCATTTCTGTTTTAGAAATCTGACAAAAGCAGCTATTTCTGGACTTATGGGTCAAAAAAAATAAAAACCAAATCTTATGATTCATCCAGTTATTAACTGCTTCCAAACTGATTAGATGCTGACCAACCTGCAATTTTGGGAACAGAACTCCAGTACAGAGAACAACTCCTCTAACAGTTACCTGAACAACAGTCTTTCCTACTGCTAGTTTCTGAGGTAAACCACTCAATTTGTGACACATGATTTAGAGGGAATAGTTAAAACTGTTTACTATAAACAGGAGTCATTTTCTGGTCGTATATCACCATGACTAAAAAAAAAAAATAGTGGGAAAAGGAGAAAAAGCAAGCAAAAAAACTTCAAGATTGATATTGTTTTCTAGCAGCTGTTCTGATTTAGCTAAACATCACCTTTAAAAATTGGTCCTACAGAAAATAAGCATAGTTTTTATGCTGGCAGGAAATTGCCACTTCCTCTTAATGCTCTCTCTTTTTGTAGGTTTATCATTTCTCCTCCCTTCCACAAGGTCAAGAGAAAATCACAAGGTAGGGGGAACACAACACACCAAAACTCAAACACAACAATTCAAGCCAACAAACTCTTCATAACTTTTATGCCTGGAGAGGGGAAGGGTGAAAGACAAAAAAAAAAATGCAACTTTAAGATGAATGATCTGACAGAAGATATCAGGATCAGACAAGGAAAAAAAACAGACCAACAAAAATACCTAACACCATAAGTGAGCTATCCAGCCGACACAGGGAACTGTCAATTGACAGTAAAGTTTGTGGCCTTCTGGAGTATCCTACCAGTCATTCATTTTAGAAGACTAAAATTATCTCTTTCAGAGATTTCGGACAATTCCTCTGAACAAAAAGCAGACATCTGCAGTTGATTTCTGATGTTGTCTCACCCATAGGGTTTAAAAGTTAGAAGCTGCAAAACACTAAAGCAACTTTAGGACTGTTTCCACTGACCTAAACTATTAAATGCAATCCCTCAGACTACAGCCTCTTCCTAATGGATTGCCTGAGATGTCAAGAAATACCATAAAATGGATGAATTCAAGCAGTTTAAAAAATGAAAAGAAAAGAGGGGAAAAAAGCTTTTACAGAGCTTAAGAGTTCACAGGAAAGTCATCCCACTTCAGAAAACAGACAACTTTATCCCCTTTCTCTTTCCAATCACTGATACATAACCATGCACTGATATCCAGGAATATTCTCTGAACAGACTGGCAAACAGACCCAGAGCCTGGTGCATGCAAAAACTAGCGAACACAGCCCCAAAATAGTACAATTTGGACAAAAATCAGATGGAACAGAAAGAAGCCATACGTAGTAAGGATTTAAATAGGAATTTTATTTTTCTTAAAATTCTCTAGCCTTGAGTTCTGAAAAACAAGGTTTCTAACATCAGCCACAAAATATGCTTTCTTGTAGCAACAGGGAGAGAACAGTTACTAGTTACTGTTCATATAAGCAAAATGTAAATACAAGGGATCAAGATTTCTTTTGGGCCTCAGAACAGACACTATCCTTTCCAGGAGGAATGGCAGTCAGCTTTGGGACACAAAGTCATTGTGGTGAAGTCTACAAAAATACTAATATAATCTCTACTCCGTAAATATGAGTTATCAGAAGTCAGACCACAGCATCTTAAGGTTGATTCTCTGTCCTGAGGAGGCAAATTCTATCCCAGATAATGAGAGTTGAGCCAAAAACGTGTCCTGTCCCTGGTTAAACAGGACAGAACTGGAAGTATCTCAACAGTTAAAAGATCCGTACAGCAATTACCAGTGACTGCTCTGAAATAATCATAACAGGGCAATGCAGTTCCTCCCTCCTTTAAGAAACTACTTCAAAAACAGCAGTCTTTTTCAGTGCATATGCTGAGTCAGAAGTCAAGAAAGCCAGAGAAAGACCATTCTTCACTTATCACATTGTCCTAAAGCACCTTTTACCACTGTTGGGGACAAGGTACTAGAGTTACACAGACCTTCAGGAAGACCGAGCGTCAATGAAGCACAAGAGGAATTAAGACTGTCCTTGGTTTGCTTCCCAGGCTTTGCGAGTTAACAATTATATTAGCTGTATAGAGATCGATCTCTGCCTACCAGTTCCCCTATTCCTCCATTCTTAGTAATTTTCTTTCTTTGAAAATAAAAATAAAAGCCAGTATGGAGCAAGAGAAAAAAAAACACAAGTAAAATGAATGTACAAAGATCAGATACTGCAAACATATCTGATAGGCAAATTTTTATGATCTCTGTATGATTTCTTTTATTATTTCTCTTTGTGACTTTATCAACAACTACACAGATCAAATTAAATACTACCAGGTGATTTAGAGTTCAGAAAGTGATAAGTACAAGTCACAGCCTTGAACTGCAGAAGACAAGCTCCTCAAATGGTATCTTTTATCAAGGAGGCATCTCGGGAACAAAACAAAGCTTCAGGAAGTATACATAGAGAGAAATAACTGATGACAGTATTTTAAAGAGAGGTTAAAGAACTGCCTGAAGAACTCTAGACCTCCAATGTGTAATTCTCTTTCTTTCTGAATTGCACCTGAAGAAATAAACAGCACAGATTCTTTTAAAATGCTGACTCAAACAGGTAGCTCTCAATCACATACTATTTGAAATTGAGAGAGTCTGAATCCTCCTAGATCAGTACTATTTTCCAACCACTTTTACTAAAAGTAAAAAGAAATGCAAAAGCATGCTTTCTGTATTAGTTTCATTGGACTTGAGTTTATCCTAGATAACATCTGGTCTTTCTACTTTTTATTTTTAAGTTAATCAAGTGCAGTGAAGGAAATACCCATTGCTGTGTTTTAATTCAGATTTTTTAATTCAGAAAACTAAATCAGAGTTGCAAAATCATCCGATATAGATGTTATTTTATCATTTTTGTTTCTTAAACCTCACTAACCTCTATGATTTCTTTATCTTCTGCCCAGCTCTGTCTTTCCTCAAAAGAAGTTATACATCATTTATCTGTTAATGAGGTGTTACAGCTGAAATTTGAATCACACAAGGCTCAGGAAATTCAGAGTTAAAGTTTCCACAGTAACTTTAACTTGGCCTCCTTAAATATATGCATGACAATAGGTTTTTCTTTTCTCTCAGCCACTACCCCCATCCTCATTGTCTTGTTTTTTTCCCTATGGATATGCTTTTGATCCTGTTTATCAGTTACAGAATACTCAAATGTTTCTCACCACTTTGAAGCTGATTCAGGTCTGTTGACTGCTAGTAATGCTGAAAACACTGACATAAGCAAGATTTAAATATCAGTAGCATACACAGAAGTGAAAGCAGACAGCTGTGTGGATAGATGGTATAGAGGGGGCAAAAAGGAAAGGGAAACAAAGGCTATTCACTTTCAACTGCATCATATCAGGTCCCAGGAAACTGTGCAGACCCCTCTACACCAACGTTGGGGTGCATGCAGCACACCATTTCCTTTATTCACTTAAACTTGGAAGAACCAAGTTATTGGAGCCAGCAAGAGACTAAGCCACATGAGCTAAAGCAAGAAATACTAGCAATTGCTTTTAAAAGGCTTTTCTTATTTTGTTTGTAAATCAAGAGAACTTCTGTATCAGATTTCAAACTATGCTGCTCTTAGCGCCTGTTTCCTCCCCTATATCTTCTTGGCATACTCAATATAAACCCTCCCCTTTTATTTATGAATATGCCAAAAAGGAGTTAATGCCACCTAGCAATCAAATAGTAAGACACTCACATATGATACTATTACTACACCTGACTGCTATACTCATTTCACTGCACATCTAAGTCTAGCTCATCTACTCAGTTTTGGGGTTCTCAATACCAGACTACTGTGTAAAACTCTACTTAAATGCACCACACAAAGCATTTAATTTGATCATGGTTTCCAGATGGTACTGTATATTAATTTTATTTCTGTTACTTTAACCACACAAAACAGATTTAACCAGTAAGGTACTTAAAACAATGCCAGATGCTATTAATTTATCTATTAAGAGAATTCCAGGGTGTCCAACAGTGACAGAGTTAAGCTGATTACTCAGTGTTCACAGTGCCTCACAAGTCAGGTTCCAGGTCTCTGTCAAGGATCCTGAAAAAGCTAATAATAAGCTTTCGGGGAAAAAAAAATAGAGTGTTCTTTAGCACAGTTAAAGCTGGAGGAGAAAGAAAGAAAGAAACAGAAGAAAGGACAAAAAAGTCTATGTATTTTTTCCACTCTTTTCAGACAGAAAGCCAGCCAAGTTCTGGAACATATGCTGCAAAATGGGTTTTGATAGTTTTTAAGATCTTTTAATTGTTTAATTTCATTCTCTTTCCTTTTCAACTGATGGCATGCATAGCCAAAATACTTTTGTGACATCTTTCTAGTTTAACTAAAGGTAGTACTAACAAGCCCTGGTACTTTTATTCCAAAAAGAAGCTAAATATTAATACTTATGTCACAACTAGACAGTATTAAGTCTGTTTTACAAAATCAAAGCACATGGAGAACCACCTTAATTAAAAATCAGTCCACTATTACTTACCTTTCCCTGTTTTTTTCTTAGCCACTTTTGGCTGAATGACTACCAAGAGGAAAACAGAAATGTATAATCACACTGTACACGGGCAGCTTAAAAGTGGGGTTTTCTACTGCTATTGCGCTAATTATGCTGGTTATGATGGTTTTTAATGTTCACACACATGCTCTAAAGGGTACCGTGACAATCCTGCATTGGATATTGGAAAGTATAGACATTGCTGGCAACGCTAAAGAATCCACCCATTAAGGAGCTGCAGTTCTCTCTAGTTCTCTGGGCTTACATTCAACCCAGTAGCAATGGCAGACAGGCTCCTGATGACACTGGATTGTTCATTTCTTTTTAAAAGCCATTACAAACAATATAAAAACTGTGCTTTACAACATAGCACAGAATTCAATGCTTGAACAAATATATTTTAAAGAATACTCTTAGACAAATAGTTTCCAATTAAGCAACCATTTGTTACACTAACCATTTACTAGTAGTTTTGCTTAATACAAATTTGCAACGGTTTGGCCAGAAAACACATCAAATCATCCTCTAAACAAATATTAACTTTTCAGCAAGAGAGATGTCTGAAATCTAAGTACAAAACTATACCTGCCATGGATCCAGCCATTAATCGATGCACATGCCCTGAAATCCCAAGTTGCTTCTTTATTACCTACAAAATGCAGAATGTTTACAATAGTCATATGTTGGAAAATACAGGGAAGTACATCAGACAGTTATCAGCACATTAATGCGAACTCTGCAGCTGTTTCCAAGAAGTTTACAACACTACAGATTCAAAACAGAGCACTTGATTACTGTTAAAAGAATCTTCTGAACACTGTTGCTGTTACCAAGGTCTTAAAACCGTGAACGTGCGAGAATTCTACTAACAAGGGAAAACAAGTTGAAAGTACTTGTACTGTTCACTTCAGAAACTAGATTGTTTATTTAGTTATCTTTAATGTGTGCCAAACAAGGCAAACGAAATACTATCACCGTTGCATGATAAGAGAGCAAAGGACATTGAGCAAAGTTGAAAAGTGAGACATCTGAGAAGAGTAATTTTTTCTACCATACACAGCATGTGAAACACTCCTGTAAAGATATTTTTAAGACTCCGTATAACTGGTTAAAAAAAAAACCACACACACACAAAAAACAACAAACACACACACCAAAAAAAAGAGGAGAGTGTGAAATTGGACAAGCATTTGAGAGCAAGAACTTCCTAAGTTACATTACATCCTGGAAGGAAGTTAGAAATTAGTTTCCAGGCTTTTATCAAATAACTTAGACTATTTAAGAATCAGTTTCTGCTATGAAGAAGATAATTTTCTATCTTCCTTTTTTTAATAACTGGGTTTTTTGCTCTTTCACACAGTCCTGCAAAACTTCTTCAATGTATACAGATTAAAAAACTGCTAAGATGCAAAATGGTTTCTTGAAATTTGCAGATTCATAAATCATTTCATTATAAAGCATGGCACGCAGTCTTTTATTCAACACAACATAAAACAAGCATGGACCAACAGCATTTATGATTATACCACCAAAAAACCAACGTATGAAACTCATTATGGTTACCCTTTTGTACCAGCCTTCTGAAATTTCCTCTTTTTCCCTTCCTCTTTTGGAAGGGACTTACAATTTCAGTCTCACTGTCTTCAATTTACTTCACTGCGTACTAAATCTGACCTTTCAAACATAGAATTCCTCATTGCTAACAATAAAATTGTACTCTTCACCACACATAAGCAATGTTTAAAAACATGTTCATGCTAGCACCTGACCTCCAAAAGATGTTGCAGGGATTTATTATGAAAGAGTAAATGCACAAGAGCAGAAAGGAATTCACAAATCCTGTGGGACCCTGAAATGAACATTTTCTCTTCCAGGTAATTTTTATCTAGAGCCTGACAAGAGTTCTGTCAGGTCAAATACAACAGTCATATCCAGACATATTTTCAAGTTTAAGTTATCCCATCCATCATGCACTACGAATCCCAACACAATATAACAAGATGTTCCATGTTACATTTTGTTCCTACATTATTCACATAGGACTACCTTATAGCAATACAAATAGCAGCAGACTTTCGATTACCTTTTTCTTTCATTAAAAAAATAGTATTCTCAACAATACAGTACAAAAAATGTTGCTTTTTTTAACTTAAGCAGCACTGCAGTTTCACTATTGCCTCGACATTTTTAATGGGTAGATTCAGACCAAATTAAGCAACCTTAGGAAAGACATGCAGATAATTAATAGACAAAAGTTTCAGTCTTAGTTTAGATCACTTAAAGAATCTGTATTCATTGTAGGCAGGGAAAAAAAAAAGGTAGGCAAAATAAATTTAACTACCTTTTTATATTGGTCAAATGCCATAAACTGAATTGCACCATATGGAAAGATTCTAATCATCATCGCTCCATTTCCTTTATACAGCCCAAGGTAACCTTCTTTTTTGGGGACAGCACACAATGTAGAAAACACTCCTGCCAGCAATACAAAAAGAGGTATTTAACAATTACACTGGGGGAGAGGAAAAAAAAATAAATCAAGCAAACAGTAGTGACAACAAGAGAGCATGCACAGAACTAAGTCTGGATCATGTTGCTTGTGTAACTATGGAGAGTGGAAAATCCACTTTCAATGCCCAAACATCGCCAGAAGGAAGAGGCTTACGGTTAAATTTTATCAGCTTTTTCACCTCCCAGGCTCAGTGAACTTCCTTCTGAATTTACACATTTCAGGCCCTGTGACCTGCCTGGACTGCAAGCAATCCTGCTGCAGATGGTACTATCCACCCACAGAAGCTAATACTAGCAACAGAAGGAAGGAAACTTTGACTATCAATTCAGTCAGTTCAAAATAAATAAATAAATACTTCAAAATCTAAAGCCATAGGAAAACAACCTACTATTGCTACATGCTAAATTAGAGATTATGTGCCATCACTGAGTAAACAAGTTTAAGCCTCTCATTACTTACACTTAAAACATCTCACACTTTCTGTCCCGGAGTTGCTGCAAAAAAAGCAATCCTACTCCCTTTTAATAGGTGGGAATTAATGTATGATCACACAACATTTGGGAAAAACCTACAGTTTCATTATAAATCTATTATTACTTCGATCAAATTGACTCATTTTTCTTAATAACTAACAGTTGAACAGTCTTCATTCATATGCAACTAAATCATTAAGAACTGAACAAGATTTACACATCTTTCAGGCAGGGAAAAAAAAAAGAGTAGTTGACAAACCTTCATTTGAAGTTTAAATAGAACAAGTATTAATTAGTTTCCGGGGCTCCAAGAATACAAAATTAAATCTATTTTTAAGATGTCACACTTATTACATGCCTCTGAAATTGCTTTAATTAGAATTTCTCTCTACCCTGCAATGATGAGTTACTGTTCTTATTTCTTAAAACACATGCTCCAAGATCCACGTGGCACAAACTCCACAGAGCAAGAGCAGTATAAACATTCAGTGAGGACTTTGATGAACTAATCCATCGTGTCTCTGCACTTACAGGTATCCCATCCGCATCATTTTCTTTTTTGCCTACATGTAACAAGGATACGCATTCAACTCAGACACATTTCTAACCATCAGCATCATAGGTAACACCCTAAATAGGGAAGAATCTTTTACTTGCCAATTACGGCACAGTACAAAGCAAACAGAAAATAAATTTAAAATATTAGTCAGACCAATTACTTCAGCCTCCAGTTCTTAGGCTGCAGATCTGAGTGCATACTTATGTGACTGTGTTACCAAAATGTCACATTATTTGTGTTTCCCTTTTTGGAACAGTTAAGTGAATATATAGACCTTGAATTTTGTCTCAAGATTTATTTTTCCAGCCTTTGAAAAAAAATTCTCTTCAGTCTCTAAGTTAAAAATTCCAAAGTTTCATTACATGTAAACTTAACCAACTCAAAGTTGTTGTTTGTTTTCCTTAACAACTGTAGCACACATTTTGGAAACCTAAGTTATGACATATTTCAAGAACATATGACAAAATAGCTCAAATGCTATGCACAAGAGGGCACTGTTACAGCCCCACAGAGAATGGTTCTGAACATGCTGACAACTGAGAGTTTAACCATGATGCAACACAGATGTCAAATACAGATCACCCACACCTCATGCCAAGCACAAACCCACTTCTATCTTCAGTTCCCATCAACCACCCTGCCATCTGCAAGCAGAACTGCACACGAGTCTTGCGGGATTTGGCAGTCACTGTCTTGAACTCACCCGCCCCTGGGAGGGCTACCGAGCTCTGCAGAGCCAGATTCCCGCAGCCCCTGGGAACCGGCGATCAGTGAGCAGACTGCAGCAGTAACCAGCGGTGCCGGATTTTACATCAACGATCCAAGCTTTGAACCTGTGATTACCGATCTCCTGTTGGCCTCACCAAGGGAAAGATCGAGCCTAGTTCTTATATGCTTTACTGAGGATTATTTTGACATCTCAATCTCTAGCACATCGACCAATACCACAACTTCCTTGGCATAGGGGTTTGTTTTTCTTTTTGAACCCTAACCAAACATGGCACAGAGACTGACAAGACAGATACAACCTTCTAACTGATCAGTGCCTTTCTTTATCAGCCACATGGCTGACTAAATCAACAAACCCAAACCATACACATTGTATTTAAAACCAAAAATTAGACAACACAGCAGCCATCTTACCTAGATGTTTGTAATGGTGGTTATGAGCTTGCAGCAAAATTTTTACTCGATCCAGCGGTGCAGTAGTTGTTTTGGCACAACATCCTGCAATACCTTTCCAAGAGGGGAAAAATAAAAGTGACAGGATGCAAATGTTCTTTACATTGGCAGATAAACAAAGGATTTTTCTAATGGACTTTTAAATTAAGTATGTGAGGAGAAACTCAAAAAAGCCCCGATGATGAGTAAACAGCCTCTATTAGGAGCATGTTACAAAACCCTTAAGGCCTTAATGAAATTTATAAGCTACTTTTCCTGATTACAAAGAACAGAGCCATCATCTCTCAGCTGCTGGAGTCACAGGAAGAAGCTTTCAGAGAAAGTTACTCAAGTTTTCCACCCCGCTTCCTCCTTCCTTCCCTCCCAGCCCTCGCTGCTCTCCCCAGAGGAGCGGGCTACGTGCCTGCCGTGCACCCTGCGCTACTTCGGACAGCGAGGTCCACCAAGCGAGCCCAGCCCGACGGGAAAACTTCAAATAAACAAAGCATCTTCCTACCGCCCCGCAAACCAGGCGGCTGGGACAGCACCCGACAGGATGAACAAATAACAGGCTTTTTCTTTAAGAGGTTAACAGCGTGGGGGTGCGTTTGGTAGGCTGCCCCTCCTCACGCCACCGTAATCTTCACAAGAGCAGTCGCGACAGTTTTGGGACGCGGATAAGCCGCCGTCTCCGAGAAGCCCAGCGAGGGTCTGCGCGCCTTGGACATCTATGCGGTGATTGCTCGGGGCTCTCCGCTGGTTCTCACACAAGCGAGTCACCTGCGTTAGCACGCTGAGGGAAATAAGGAAAAGAGACCCCTGCTTCTTAAGTGACGACATCCTCTACAGCAGCTTCGCCAGGCATAGTGGCAC
>NW_010183303.1:0-20305 GCF_000695765.1 Mesitornis unicolor
CTGCTTGTGACTGGTTGCTAACTGGATTTAGCTCCATTCACGACAACTTTCTGTTTTCCTTTCCAGGAAAGGCTGGGCCAGGTGATCTTTCAAGGTCCCTTCCAACCTGGGCTGGTCTATGATTCTATGGTTCTATGAGTCACCTCTCCCGGTCCAGTAATGCACATTCAAGTAAAGCCTCACTGCTGGGAGGAACCTGTATAGCACAAATCTGAAGTCACAAGATTTTTTTTGATAGCTTGTCTATATGCAGGATGTGTCTTTGGACGTTGTTGTTTCCATATTAATACTGAAGATGTGGGTACGTGCTACCGGCTGGTGCTGTGTTTGATTGAGGCAGATCAATGTGCCTGATTTCAATGAAGTAGCAAGTTTATTCAACCAGCTGCATTGTTTGTCTGGCGAGGGAAGTAGTGGTAACAGAAGGTGGTGGCTGTATTTATTTAAATGAATGCTTTGACAATGGACTTACATTTTCTCTTCTGAAAACTGCACCTCCCTATTTCTGATAACACTCATTACAGAAAAAAATGGCACTGTTGGGGAATGCTGGCCTTTTACAGTCTATTTTCCCACATCACTAGCCTGGCATCTAGCTTCATAAAGGCATGCACTGACACAACTTTATGTAATCAGATTTCACTGATGTTTAGGCAAGAAAATTTAACCAAGCTGACCAAATAATTTTGTGCCTCAATAGTACGAAAACTGACACAAACCACATGGAAAGGAAGCACAACTGCCTCTTGTGTTTTAAATTACAGGATTCCAGTGTTGCCGTAAGACTCATCAGTCAAAGAGTATTCAGCCTCCAGGAGTTTTGTATTTTTCCAGCATGAATGAATTTCCCAGCTGGTGTCTTTGTTAATTTTTTTTTAGAAAAAAATACATGCTATAAATTTCTTGCCCAATGGCCCAGTAAAAGCTGTATTATCTTCATCAGTAATGGGCCACAGACCTTGTACTAACTCTACCTTGTACTAACTATGGAAGACCCAACTCCTGGACTATTAGGCATGTTATCAACTTGTTATGACAACATACTGTGTGAACCAGAGCTTGGTACCAGATGTCTCCTGGTGTTAACGTGCAGGGTAACAGCAAAGGCCTTGAAAATACAAGCATGTGTTGAACACAGAGGCCCAGAGCTATAAACACCTCACTGGTGGTTGGTGGTCAGCCACTAGCCATTGGAGAAGCTTAGCTTTGAGAGCTGGTAAAAGACTGCTTTGAGCATGGCAGAGAAGAAAGTAACACCCTCCATAGTGGTGTGGTACCTAGTTCAGGGCTAATGACCCAGGGCTATGGACAGTCTGTAAATTCTCAAGAGTTTACTCCTGCCAAAAAGTAGGAACTCAGATCTAGGAGGTCTGATGCAGATGACGGGGATAGCTATTGTAGAGCCATTGTGGGGTGTGTGAGTCTGCAAGCACAGCCTGCTCCCTCTGCCTGCCCCAGGGACCCCAGCCCCTGCTCACTGCCTCGGTAAGCTTTTCCCTGCTCTGCCAAGAAGAAGCTCTTCAGCTCCAGCTGAAGCTCCCAGCTTCTCTCCCTGCCAGCTCCCAGCCCACTCCCCTCCTCTCTGCCTGCCTCTTGGTCAGTCCCAGCTCTTCATGGCCTTCTTCTGCTGAACATCCACCTCCACAGGCAGTATTACATGGTATATGTGCATTTGTGTGTGTGAACAGGGGCTTTATTCCCTCCAGGTTCTGCACTTTTCTCCTCTTCAGTGCCCTAACTCCTCACTAAAGACCTCCTGCACATAAGCTCAATTTGGCTAGGTATTATTTTTGGCAGAAAAATATATGAGAAGAAAATAAAAATGAGGTGGCTTATTTGCAATTCTTATAGTGGGAAATTCTTTGTTGAAACTTTAGGAACTGATCCTGTCAGCTATTCAAAGCTTTTTTCTGGTTTTCTGAGTTGCCTTTCACCTGTATTATATTCACTGGATATTGAATCAGGCCCTTTGTTATCAAGGAGTCATATGGAATAGAAATAATCAAATTCAAAACTTTTCTTAGCAGATGCTGGGGAGATCATCACTGTAACAGAGAAAAAAGGAGGTTCTGGTCAGCTAAAATCCAAATCTTTGCTTTCCATGCAGAGTGAAAGTGTTTTAGGACATACTTATTGAGGATTCAGGCACCACATCCACATGTGGACTTTCCTCATTTCAGAAGGTAACTTTTGAAGCCATTAATATAATGCTGGAGCTTCATTCAATTATAACACAAAGATAACTCACAAGAGCCCCATTGATGGGTAGGCCATGCAGAAAAAACACCTCAGTTTACAGAGGAACCTGTAGCAGACTTGATAAAAATAGCAGTCCTTTTTACGGTCATCACAACAGACGACTGGCATAGAACAAAGAAATGCAGACCTCCATTTTTATTTGTAACTATTCCACTTTAGTACATTAGCTTATAAAGATTTTATTATGGCTGTGCTCTGAATAGTATAATTGTCACTGGTATGATATAGACTCTACTATAATTAATGTATACTCACAGTGTAGAATTGTCAATAAAATATGCTGTAATTGCTCAAATAACTGTCAGTGATTGTCCATCATGCCTGTATGATAATATTCAGTGACAATATCAAAACATTGGAATATATTGTCAGATCTCGAGTCAGTCTTATAAACTACTATTACAGTCATGTCAATTACATCAGATAAGATACAGATATTAGGGTGCATATTTGAGGAGGGGGGGTGTGAAAATGAAATTATTCCACCCAATGTCATCTCTGAAAAGACAGCAATATCTCTCATAACAGCTGAAGAATCAGAAGTCCCTGATTGCTAGATGCTGAAATATTCCCCAGTGACAATTCTTTTTGGAATAATAAGAGACAGAAATGTCACTTCCAATTCTGTGCTGTCAGCTTGTATGGTCGAAAATCCTGTGGGTACCATAACACTTCAATTTTGCCAAGAATCTCCCTAACTTGTGAGATAAGGCACCCTTCACAAAGTGATGAGATTTTGTCTTTAGCTCCAGAGGGACTGGGATTTCCTCTTTGGTGCACTGCTTTTGAGATCTGCATTTTAAGGAGAAAATTAAAACAAACAAACAAATAGTAGAACAAATTTAAAAGTTACTATCATGTCTTATTTGGCATTTTAGTTCTTTTTGTGTTTTGCTGTATGGAAAGTCAATGTGATAATCCCAGATGACACAATATAGTTATGACTTTTATACTGTAATATATTTCTGGAGATAATGCAATACAAATGTTTTGTAAACAAAACAGACACAAAACATTTGTATTACATGTTGTAACTAACACACACATGCGTGCACACGCACACACATGCACACGCACACATATATAAATAATATACCATGTTGACTCTAAACTGTTAGCAATTACAGAATTAATTTGATTCCTATTTCCTGCCTCCTGACACTCAGATGCCTCCAATTCCAGGGATCGTTTTCTCTCAAAGGGACTTTATGGGAAGTTGCTTTCCCAGGGATCCCAGCAGATAGGTAACTATGCTGTACAGAAAATATATTGCAGAGTTTTTGTGGAAGCTGCACAAGTGGAATTGATTTAGATAAAAATATGCCTGTAATTCATAAGGGGATTCATGAAAGCAGAAAACAACCCAAACCTTTCAAAAGCTCTTTTGACATAGCCTTTCTATATCACCAGATATAAAGTGGTAAAGCTTTTTGCACCAATCTTTCCAAAGCCAAACAAAAAAGGGGATGTATTTATTAAAACCCCATAAAAATGATACTGAATTATAAAATGCCTAATAATATAGAATTTATAATGATAGAGTGACTTACATTTGCAATAAAACATGGAATCTTCAAACGACTGAATGCTTGGTTTTACTATAAGAAATTATACAAGTAATAAAAAAACTCATTGTTGAGGGATTTGTTAAAACTAGATCATGGATCTCAGCTCTAAGTGAATTTATTTTGAACCTTCTGAAGCAGACATTGCAAATTTTTACATTCTAATGAGTGAACTAAAAACATATATTTCAAAGAAAACAGCACTCATAAATTACATTTATGACACATGAGGTTGCTGACTGCTGTGCTGGGAGCACAAAGTAATGGTGCTAATATGCACTCTAGCTTGATTTTCTCAGTTCCCAACATGCTCTAATTCTACACTACAGATCTTTAAATGGCAGTTATATTTTAATTAATATGATTATGTGCTGCCATTAGCAAACCCTCCCCCAGCACATTTCTCCTGCCAAACCCATGAATGCCAGTAAACCATTAACATAAAAGAGCTGTTTGCTTATTAAATTCATCTACACAAATAGGCAAGGGTTGCAATTGTTGATTTGCCATTGAAAGAACAGAACATGAACGAGTTGCACAGTGGCTGGCAGTTGCAATTATCTAGTGTAATTAAGTCTAATTTATAAGCCCCCCTCAAATAAGAAAGTAACAATTTTTGTTAATTAACAAGAGCATTTGTAAAGCTCATTAACTCCATCATTCACCATCTGCCTGGATAGATGGGAGCATACAGTTATTATTGCAGGACATGTTGCATATGTGTATTTGTGTAGTAATCTGTTTGGAAAGTCTAATGATTGAAATGGGAGATAGGAATGGATGTTATATTACAGTGAAAAGAAGATCTACTGTTTTCATTTATCTTTACAGCAATGCAAGTGCTTTGTCATTATCTTGTGCATATGATTTCATTATTCTGATACAGCACTCTGTTACATTGCCTCATACCATCATCCCTACAAGCCTGCAGGGTACAAGAGCACTTATCTTTCCTGATGACTGTTGAATCATTTAAAACAAGTTATTAGTGAAACAATTAAAATGATATTGGTTCACAATTGTATTGATAGCTGCCAGGCATAATGAAACATTCTGAATAACAGTTGGGGGTTCTCAGAATGGGTAGAAAATGCTGTTAATCAGAGACAAGAGAAACCTCTAAAGAAAAACTAAATTGCAAGAACACTTTAATTGTATCAGAACATTTCATTTAAATGAGAACAAAGGGAAGGTAAAAATCATATTATCAATGTTTTATGAACATGAAGGAATAGGAAAATTACTATGTCATTTGTCATATATCTTCTGTCGCAAATGAAAATTGAAAAGGCTGTATTTAACTTTAACGGGAGCAGGCCAAATACATCATGTTGCTACACATTTTGTTTTTCACTGAGATAGCAAAAACTGAAAGGAATAAGGATTTTTTCCTCGTTAGAAAGTGACTGTGAGTGAGTAAGCAATAAGCAAGTTACAGTCTCCTAGTCAGCCATGTAAGGGAATGGGATATCTGTGCTGTCCTGCCCATTCATGGAAGTCTTGAGAAATTGCCACTATAAAATTAGATATGAACAATGTGCAAATGACACAGCACACACACTTCTTTTTCTTTTTTAGTATTTTCTTAGGAAGGAGATCATGATTAATGTTGTGGAATTGTAATGCTCCTAAGAAGAGGTTGTTTGATACTTCCAGTTAATAATAGGCATATTTGCCTGATCCAATGCTCCATTGTAGCTACTGGAGAGGCTCAGATCAGATGATTCTCATTTATACAAAAGGCCTTAATGTGGTTGCAAATGTATGTAATTTAAAGCCTCTTACCCTACACAATGTTATAAAGGGTCTCTGCGTAAATGGGTATTGGGCCCACTGTGTTGATTGAACACTGGATAAATTTATCTTAATCCCACCCTCCATCACCACTGACCTCTTAATACTGGGCAACATGGAGAAGGGTTTGCCATTTATACCAGGTTACTAGATGGCTCTGTGATTTTCCCTTAGGGTGACAAGAGAGATGAACAAATGATATAGAAGTTGGACGTAATTCTTTTTATGAAACAGTAATTGGTATGAAATTATATGAAAACCACTGACAATGAAGAAAAGTCTTCCAACTTAAATATCATTAAGTTAAAGTTTCATTCTTTCTTTTATTTCCCCTTCAGAATATAGTAGAGTAACCAAATTCTGAAAATAACAGTTTTCTTATTTGATCTTGAAAGTTTTAAATTAGACTTAGTTAAAATATGGTTCAGATTATCTTAAGGCAGAGCTGGTGTTGCTCTCATTCACAAATGGTTGCATTATACACATTTTTTCCTTATGTGTTATTGTTGAATTAACAGTGTTTAAAAATGTATCTGAGCTGGGAGTGTTTCAGAAACTATGTAGTCCAGAAAATCTTTTAGAATTTTATTACATACAGCTGTTTTTTTCCTTCTTCTTTCTGTGCAATGTGGTCATTTAACTTGCATAGTACAATTCTTTTGTCAGTGGACTGCCTAACCTTTACAAATTAATGTCTTCCCTCATCTTGGAACTTACTGCATCAGTTCTATAGCTTCCTGTTTGTGTAGCATCCCTTCTTCCCTCTGCTATTTTTAAGCTGCTGTGCAAGACACCAAAAAAATCAGAAATAGTGTTGGAAAAGGAAGCAACTCATCTAAGTGTTATTCATTGCATGTGTCATCTGTTTTTATATTCTTATTTAGTTTTCAGCTACTGATCAGGTTCAAAGATGGGTCACTGGACCAGTTAGCACTGTAAACTGTTAGTATGGCTATTCATATATTTTTAAACAATAAAAACCACTGCACATATTATACCGAGTTATAAATCAAATTGATGGACCCGGAAAAAATGCACATTACTATAAATTAACAAAAGCAGGAGCTTATTAAAACCCATTTCTATAGAAGAAAGCTTTAAACTCAATTTTTTACCTTAATAAGGAGAATCAAATTAGATCAAATCATTACATAATGATTATTACTTAATTGAGAGGTGATAGATGTAAAATTAATCACAAAGAGTTATTTTCACAGTATTTCTGACAAGGAAATGTTTGTTCTTTTAGTCTCTTAAGAGGAGAAAGAAGATAGACAGACTCATATTGGCCAAACCCTAGCTAACAGAATAGAAGAAGTAGTATTCGTTAGGGTGCCTTGGTACAGCGACAACAACGGGTAGGTGAGATAAGTTTTGGAAATGCTTGGAGAAAGACATGCAAATTTTTGTGAGTGATTCTTCAAAAGATCAGCCTCTACAGAGTGCTGAGCACCTGCAGTTATTAATGGCTATAACTGGAGTTTTGAGTATAGAGCACTTGCAGAATTCAATCCTGTTGTAGACAGAGGGCGAGAGGGAAAAGAATCTCACTGTGTATGTGGTCTCCTGATGTTTTATTTTAAAGAAAAAAAGAAAGCTGGAGTTTTGCCTCTCTAGTAACGAAAGAAGTATATAGGCCAGATTTATTGGCTGTCTAGCAGTTTTTACATTCAATTTTTTTTTCTTTTACATTCAATTTTCTGCCATGTGTATATATAGATCAGCTGGGCAAGCACTTTCAGTGTAAAAAAACTTGTTTGTGTATAAATATTTTGATTCACATGCAAATAAGCTCATTCATACATGAATACCCATGTTTGCCTGGATAAAATATTCCAGACATTCATGACAAAGAAGTAAAAAGCCCAGCAATAACACTACGAATGATCACAGCAAAATGAAGAAAAAAAACCTAATCAAAATCCTGTCGTAGACTGAGCAAAAGTATTCATAAAAATATGGTTCCATTAAATTTCTAGCATCTGATTTTGCTTATTTACTTGTTATGCAAGGAAGGTTGTTCTCATAAAAACAGTTTTTAAATATGAAGATTGCATACTTGTGTGACAAAGATGTTGTGTGGATGGTGAAAGCTTCCTAAGTGGGCTGCAGTGATGAAAAGCCACACTTCCACTAATTTAGAACTGAATATATATAAAAATACTTCCAGAAAAAAGGTTGCATATTCCAGCAAAAGCCAATCCTTGCTTTACAGAAAACAGTTTATTCATTTTCAGGATGATAACTAGGGTTTCCAGCCCATGGTGTCCTGGTAAAGAAGGTTCCAATGGCACTGGTTCATCACTTAGACAGTGCTACAGCAGTGGTATGGAAACCAAGAGAAAAATACACCACATTAATTATGCATCTGTTTTTAGCTCAGAAGGCTCAGCTTTTGCTAGTCATATTTTTTACTCTAGAACATAAGTCCTTTTGTCTTTTCTGGTCTTTGTAGATATCAGTAAAAGAAATATTCTGTATTCATAATCTCTGGCATAGTTACATGCACATGCTTCTCATTGAGGATGACACCCAATTAGTCCTCTGCCAGCAGAGACACTTTCTGAATTAGAATGTAACTGCCATGGTGGGAACATTTTTCCACCAAGACCCATGTGATGTTTTAGCTTAAAGATCTCTCCCTTTTCTGTGGTAGCTGTTCCTCTTGCTTTCTCTCCTCACCATTCTGTTATTTCTAGCTATGCTCACCCCATCCTCCATAAAACATTCTTGATGACAGATGACCAACAGGTACAAGTTATTCCCAGAGAGGTCTCATTGGAATTCAGGGGTACAAGCACATCCTTGCCTTTAAATCCTTGGATAACATTTCCTTTTTTCATGCCTTTGTCACATTAGCAGCTTAACTATTGGTTAGCTGTGGTTGTGTGACTAGGTGAGCATACATTGCTCCCTATGCTCCGTGTCACTTCAGCTGATTTGTCTTCCTTCCTTCCTTCCTTCCTTCCTTCCTTCCTTCCTTCCTGCCTTCCTGCCTTCCTCCCTTCCTCCCTTCCTTCCTCCCTCCCTCCTTTCCTCCCTTCCTTCCTCTCTCCTTCCCTCCTTTCCTCCCTTCCTTCCTCCCTCGCTTCCTTCCTCCCTCCCTTCCTCCCTTCCCTCCCCAGTATTACTAAGTATTATCCCATTTGCAGCATTGTAGTTTCCAAAGACAGATAGGTATTTCAACATGATATCCCAATCCTTCTTCACTATTGATACTTCCCAATACTAGCATCATTCGTACATTGCTATTTTTATGTGAAAAAGCTGCTAACGAAGATATTGTGCAGTGCGGATCCTAAGACTGATCCTTGAGGAGCTCCAATAAATTTCCCTCTAACACGGTCAACACCCCTTCTTGTTAAGTAACCTCAGTAAATTTCTCAAACAATTTGTCTCTCTTTTTTTTTTGAATATAATTCAGGAGGAACTGAATATTATATATGCCTCACTTCCTTTGTATAGTTATTGGTTATGTATATATCTGTTACATTGATCTATTAATCTTCTTCTACTAAACTCAGAAAAACTATTCAGCAATGCATTTAATTTCATTTAATTAAAATTTTACATATAATTTAAAAATAAATCTCCCCTCCTTGCCCCCTTAAGTTTTGGATAGAAACATATCCGGTAATATTAAAGAGTTTGTAGTTGTCTGGATTCCTTCCCCTTCCCCTTCCCCTCCTCCGCCTAAAGGCTTTTCCTTCCTGCCTGCCTGCCTACCTGCCTGTTTCCTTCTTTCCTTCTTCCTTCTTCCTTCTTCCTTCTTCCTTCTTCCTTCTTCCTTCTTCCTAATAGCCCTCAGTTTGCTAAATGACTGAGATTTTCCTAGAGCAGGATCTTTAGAATTCCATATTTGGGATTATTTCTATCCATAATTTGTGTTTATGTCACCCCTATGTTTTACTTCTGCCTTAATTAAAGAGAAATCTATTTCTTTGTCTTTTCCATTGTCCATATATCTTCTGCAGTTATATCAACATCAACTTGTTACTTAAAAATGAGATCATTTATTTTTTTTTCCCTTTGATTTTCCTGTGGACTTTTGGAAATATTTTCTCTTTAATGTACCCCATGGATATCACACTTCCTTTTTTTCTTCTTGAAATTCATATTAAGGAAGAAAAATTTGTTCTTTGTTTTAACATTCTTTATCTGCATGAGTTTAACTTGGCTCTTAGCAACTTTTTGATGTCTCTAGATAAAAACATAAAGACTTTTTACCATTCCCTATAGGCTTTCTATTTTTCTATATTTTTTTCCTGGTCTGATTACTCCTTCAAACGTGTCAGGAGGTCCTTCCTGGAAGTGTTTTCCCTTGCTTTGGATACAGAGCCTGATAACTTAGATTTGAAGACTTTCCAGACTTCCTAAATATTTATGTCTCACTGCTCCTAAGTGTGGCTGATCTCACTAACTACTTCCCTTAATTTATTAAAACTTGCCCTGTGGAATCAAGAGTCTTAGCAGCTTACTATTATTTCCTTCCTTCCTTCCTTCCTTCCTTCCTTCCTTCCTTCCTTCCTTCCTTCCTTCCTTCCTTCCTTCCTTCCTTCCTTCCTTCCTTCCTTCCTTCCTTCCTCTCTCTTTCTCTCTCTCTTTCTCTTCTCAGTTCTGCTGAAATGAAAACAGATCAGTCCTTGAGCATTCACTATTATGACAAAATTGTGAACCAGCTATATCACCACCTGACAATGCAAAGTTTTAACTCTGCATCTTTCTCTGCAACATAACTAAGCATTAGCTGGCAGCAATTTCTAATCCCACTGCTTTATACAATGAACAACTCAGATTTACTCCTAAGTCCTCTTCTTTTAAAAGCTGGAGGTCGAGTCATCAGGTCAGGCAAACCATGGGTACAAATGCTTGCTGTTGACTTGCGACAGAGTTAACTTTCTTCATAGCAGCCTGTATGGTGTTGTGTTTTTAATTTGTGACCAAATCAATGTCGATAACACACCAATGTTTAGCCTGTTGCTGACCAGTGCAATATAGACTGAGCATTTTACATTTGCTTCTCTGCTTGGGAAAGGTGATAAGTAATTGATTTTGCACCATTTGCAGTTGTTTTTTTGTTGTATTTTTCTTCCTCTTTTCAATTCACTTACTAAACTGTTTTAATGTTGACCCACGAGTTTTCTCACTTTTGTTCTTCCTATTTCTTCCTCCATCCCATTGGAGGTGGTGACTGAGCAGCTGTGTGGATGCTTAGCTGCTGACCAGGGTCAACCTGCTACAGCTGTTTACTTAGGAGAGGTGACAGCCTGTCACCTACAAGCAACTTTCTATGTCTCGTGAGTTCAGAAATACACCAGTACTGTGAACAATATACTGCTACAACAAGTTTCAAGAGTTTTATTTTAAACAGATATATTAAAACCACCACTGATGGGATTATACTGTGATTGTCCTTTACCACAGTATTCTATTACCATAGCACCTACTTGGAATATTTCTGGGACACATATATAAAATTAAACTGCCTCTATATCCCTATATTGTAACAGAACAGCATGAGATGTTTTTAAACATATTGGATGTTGAAGTTTGGCTGGGAGGAAGAAGTCTCCTGTGTTCCAAAACCTCTGTGGATGTCTTATATTACCCCCTGTTAGAATAGCGTACCACAATAATTCGGTACAACTGGAAAGAAATCTTGAACTTAACCACTTCTTGACAGTGTTAAGAAAGTGGAGCCAAGCTGAATTACCTCCTGGGCTGAAGCAGCATGAGGTGCTCCCTAAATTGCCCCTGGGTTAGTCTAATGTTTCTACTGAAGTGGCTGGGTTGATGGGAACCTGAATCCTAGCATGCTGTGGCTAGACTTTGTGCAGCTGGAGTAAGCTAGCATGTAACAATGGCTGGGAACAGTTTCTGCTTACATGGGACATACTCCCAGTCACTGCTTTAACTCCCGTGACCTATTCTCCCACGCTGAAAGCTAGCAAAGAACTTGGCAAGTCAGGAAAAAAAAACAACAGCTTTCTGCATTTTGGTTGGCAATTGTGGGAGCTCAGCAGCTACTGAGAGTAGAAGAACTTCAGGGCAGGAGACCAGTTGTGACTGCTGATGCACACCGTGCTGTTCTGCAAATACCACACTGTCTATAACAAGTGTTCTCTGCAGAGAGATTCGTCTTGATGATACCTACATCCACTCACAAACACTTCCTTTTGTTTCTCTGTTTGACATAGGACTGCAGGGTGATGAGTATTTAGTGGTGCTTGTGCTTCAACTAGAAGTGCTGGTCTCAGAACTTAACAAAGCTGTTCCTAACATCCTCTCTGAATCAAACCTTTTCTCTTGCAACTCCCATCCACTGTCAGGTAAGTTCAGGAGATGAGAAAAGCATGCCTGTTTTCAGCGGAGAGAGCATTTCTTCAAAGCACTTCTTTCTGCATGTTGATCTATTACATTTATGCCCAGCTAACCCTGTTTTAAAAGAACATTCTTAACCTTTGACTGGGATTTTGAGGACAACAGCAGCCTCTGCTGTTTTGACAGACTGTCTTTGTTCAAGTGGCTTTTTGGAACTTGCGTTTGGTATATTAACCATAGACATGCTCATTCTCATTTGTTTAATTCATACTGTGCTCAAGTCAGCCTGGCTAGCACATTATGCATCCCTTTGTACACTACAGGCCATTGTATTAGTATGATGGTTAGTAGCTCAGGCAAGATTTATCAAATAATGATTTCAATTTGCAACATCCGGGTTTGGGAGCAATGTGCTCCCTACCCAGCTACTGATGTAACTCACACATATCAGTAATGAAGCAGAAGAATTTTTCATTCTCTGGGACCATTGAACATGTTTCCCCCCTTCCAGCCAGTATTAACCATATGAGGCTTTCAAACACAACCACCCTGTTTATGTTATAATTTCTACCCACATCAGGGAGAAATAGGATTCCCAAAACACAATATAGCAATAAACACTGGTTAAAAAAAGTAAAAAAAAATCACTGACCAGGCATGCAATATGCTTCTTGCCTTTCTATAAATCCTATGTGGATGTGGATGATTTGATTTACTTTCCATATCAAAAGCAATATCTTTCCTAAGGCAATATTAGAGTAGTTTTTAATGATAACAGACTGTGTAGTGATGACTTTTTTATATAAATTTAATGATTTTTACTGTAGGCCCTCCTGTTTGAAAACCTATATGAAATCAAATAATAGCTAAATAGCACCTTCCCCATCCCAACTATAGGTGGGTGTGATTTTGAAATGATACTGTCTTAATTGGACTGATTGCATCTGCTGAATGTAGTGGTGACAAGTTTAAGAAAGAATGACATTTAAGGATTATTGCCTTAAATTAACAATCCACAACTTTGTAGGCTCAATTGCAGTTTATCTTGTTAAAGATAGTCAAAGTTAGTATTCAGATATCCTTCTTACATTTTCCAGGGTCTCTTGGCCTTATTAATTCAAATCTTACTTTCAATGTATGCATGTAGCCAAGATAATTATTAGAAGGAGAGATCAAAGCAAGCATATTATAGTCCTATTCCATTTTCTGCTGATGTGAGTGATCTGCCTCTTCTTTGATGTTGTATGCTTCTACAGTGAAAGTACAGAGGATAAAAATACTACACCATGTAATCTGGCATTTATCCCATGAGAGCAGAATTCCAAATTGTGACACATGTCAAGAAGTTAAAAAAAAATAACTTAAAAGAGCCCTATGCTTTATACAGTGACATACTCTGCATTTAAACACCATCAAACATCATTTTCCATTACAAATTTAGTCCCCTATATAAAATTCAAAGAATTTCTGTAACTTTAGTCAAAGAAAATGACAGCAATACTTATAAAATAGCTACTATATTTACTAGTAGTTACACTAAGACTGCAACTTAGTTTTATTCAAACCAATGTATTTATTTATTATTTTTTTTTACCTTTAAAAAGGTAAAGGGAAGACAAAATTAACGCCTTTGTGCAAGCCAGATGTATCTTCTGTACTATTTGGTTTCATCTCCAGCAGTCTGTTTATACAAAGTGAGTTTTTTCCACATTTTGGAAAGTGGCTGTGTTTCCAGGTGCTAAATCCAGTACTGATGTAGGCTTACAGGATTCTTCCTCACTGTGAGAAAGCAGGATTTCTCCTTTACTGTTGTATATTTAAGAGGTAATTGCCCCACATTTCTTGTCAGAATTCTGTCATATTGACACATATATTGGAAGCTGAACTCATATCTCTGCCTTTGTAGCGTAACACTTGATTATTTCACATTGTAAAGAGCAGAAAGAATGTAATTTACAACCGTATAACATTTGGCCTTCTTGGGTTTACTGGAAAATATCAGAAGTCTTTGGACAGTTTGAGAATTTTCCCTTCACTACTGAAATCAGTGAGAATTTTGTTATTATCTTCTGTGTATACAGAGACTTAAGACAGTAATGCCTATTTCATTATGTCTAGAGGATGAAGTAGGCCAAATAAGAGCTTCCCATCTTCCCTTTTCTTCATGCTCAACACTGTAAAGAATTCCAAACACTCCTTATGAAGTCTGAAGAGTGTCCTTAATTTTATTTTCACTGTTTACCCACATTTTCACATGTCTGAATTATATGGGGAGCAGAAACAAAACAGTCAAAACACAGGAAAAACGAAAAAGCTGTTCACAAAAGACAACTGGAATCAGGAAAATCCAGAAATATCACCAAAGGCTGTAATTCCTATTTAACCTTTGCAGTTATGAGACGTATATGTACTTTAGATAAACTAGAGAAGCTAGTATATGGAAACTCAATCCCAGGTTACTCTTGCAGTTGCTGCCAAGAGTGTCCTAATCCTTTCATTTTATCATTCAGGAAAGGTCTGTTTCATTTCTCTTGCTTACTAGCAATGCTTCTAGGTTTTGGTGGACTTTTTTCCGTAGAAAGTGAGGAAATAGTCTTGCATGTTACTTTTTGCAATGTAGAGCTTTTGCTATAGACTAAGCGCCAAAATCCCAGTACTGTAAAGCTCGTCTATATTGGCAGTTCAGGATTTCCCTAAACAAGACATTCAAAGGCAACGATTACTAGATTTATGGTCTGGGATCCTATTAAACTTGAAGTCACACCTAGGTAGACATGAGTGCAAGAAACATTCCCTTTCATCTGTGTCCGCCTTGAAGATTACTCCAGATTCTATCAGACTGTCATCTGGCACAGGGATACATGCTCCTGCCACATACAGGCTTGATTACTGCAAATCGTAGGACTTAGGAATGAAGCTTGCTGAAGGAAAAAAAAAAAAAGAAAAAAGCTTAAGGTGGTTTAGAGTGCATCTGCTTCTCTGTCCAGCAATATGGGCCATAGTGTTCTCTCTGCACAGTGCTCCCACTGAATTCAGAGTCCAGATGTGCTTCTGAAGAGTTTGTTGTGATTTGCTATTAGAATGATTGTCTTGTGGAAAGTAGGCTTTCTCCAAAATCAAAACTCTCCCTGCAATGTCTTCAGTTCTCCAGCTAATTTCAGTTTTCTCTTAGAAATTCAATTCCAGATCCTCTATGTGTTAATAAGGTGCCAGTCTGGCTACTCCAGCTGTGGCTTATAGGTTCTGTGTTTCTTAAAAGTCTGATGCATAGAAAGCTGCTGAGACACAGGTTGTTATTTTATGCAATGCCAAGTAACTTGCCGGGAGGACAGAGGACAGAGTACTCCAGACATCATGAAAGCATTCAGAAATATTTAGAAATATTCTGGAAAAGCTTACAGTGGAATCTTCTTGAAAAGACATTCCAGAATTTTCTTTCCTAGAGAAGTTTAAAAACACTAAGTTATAATCTGATTAATAAGTTTTGTTTTGTTTTGTTTTGTTTGTGGTTTTTTTGTTTTTTGTTGGTTTTGTTTTTTTTTTTTCATTTAGAGGCTCCCATACAACAGGTATTCATTCCTATTTCTCATTGGTTCTGTCTGTGAATTTGCAAACTTCTTCAGAGTGGATTCAGAGGTGACTGTCCCAGGAATTTGTAGAATGAAGTTTCCCAGGGCATAGAGTAAGGAGCACTTCTGGTTAGCTGCTGTGAAAGGCTCAGCAGGACTCTTTGCTCCCTCCCCGTCTTGAATGTGGAGAAACCAGCCAAGCAAAAGTCAGAAGTTCTTGACTGTAATTCCCAGACTATTTTCAAAAGGGTGATATTATACTGTATTTTTCCTTTCATCTACAAAGAATGTCTTGCATTCATGCGTGCAGCTGTTCCAGCAATCCACCTTGTACAAAATCATGCACTGCTTCATGAGGAGAGGTCTTCTCTAAGGAGTGAAGAGTGTCAAAGAGAAGAAGTGACAAAAATGCATTCATTTGTGCCTCTTCAATTTTCCCCTTGTACATAGAGGTGAGTTTTTGTTATCAATGTGGTAAGAAGCAGATTTTTCTTTTTATTGAAGTACTGACTTTACACTCAGAGCCAAAGCATGACAGTGCTCTCACAATGTGGCATTCCAGAAGCGAGTGAAAGGCACTTGTAATTGTTGGAGACATACATGTGAGCAGCCTGCATTCCTATAAGAAGAACTGAACTAATGAGAAATGAGCATGTTAAAGGTGGTGGTAGATAACTATTTGGGAAGCACTTTGTCTCATGAAACCTGAGAGGAAAGAAGGATGGGTAATGAAAATAATGGACTGCGTGGCATTTAAAAAATTAGTCACCTAGATAAGTCGTTCAGCTAAGAAGAAACATCTCCAAAATCCCTGCTTTATTAAGGAGTACCTGTACAGATTATAACCTCACCCTGAGTAACCCTTGCCCTCTGGTAAGCACCCAAATTCTATTGTCCAGTCAAGGCATGTAGCTCATGATGAGGCAGTGGTGTTATACACATGCCTCTGAATGACCAATATGAGGCCACAGTACTCAGGGTGAGGCACTTCCAGGATAAAACTGGATAACCATTACTAGTTACTACATCTAGAATTCTGAAACCACCCACATATTTAAAGAACCCTTAATGCTATTCCCATTTCTGTTACTGAGAGCTACAGCCAGGTGGCAGGAGGTGGGGTGCACACAGGAATAAACTTTGTTATAAAAATATGTATTCCTTACTTTTTCTGAGTAAACGCCACAGATACCTACATAAATGGTGCATAAAGCTTTCATGAATCAGGCCTCAGGCTAGACATTTAAGTGGTCCCTACTGTATTCACATACAAACTGTTGCACAGTATATTAAGAGTGGCAATAATAGAAAAATAGCTATAAAATATTAGCATTATTTTACTTTTATTTTTATAGCTCGTTGTCTTGCTTGACTTATTTTTTTGGAAATAATGAAAAAGTTGTTACAATATTACAAGCATGGATAGACCAGAGGAGTATTGGGCCAAAATTGGGTGGTATTTTAGACTTTCCATATTCATTGGTTATACTGGAAGAAATCTTAAGAGAGAAAATGTCTGGGTCCAAGTTATACCGAATACATTTCACATACAGTCTTCCTAGTTATCAATTAATTCAATTTACTTCCTCATCAATTTTTTTCCCCCTTAGTCCTGATGGTTTTCTGACCTAGACCCAGGCGATACCCTTAGGCAGTCCATCTGATAATTGACACATTTTCTAACACAGTATAGTGATGCCCAAGTCAGTGCTTTCAGGCCGTGACTCCAGCTTATTGGAGACTGCAGCAGGGACTTCTTTTATCCCTCATACATCAGAATACACTGACAGCTCTCCCAAGCAGGGACGAGGCAGATCTCTCCCTCAGGAAAATGTATGCAAACACCTCTGGAACGTTGTACTGGTTGCTAGGCATCACACTGGTGACATCTTTATGATAAACATGGTATGCAGAAGAAGGCCTAATAAAAGAATAACAAATTATTACATCCAGAGGGCAATTTTACAAGATTAACTGGTGTAATAAATTACTGCTGTAGTCAGAGTACTGTGTTACCTTTTAAGGTATTTCACTGCAGAGCCTAAATGAACCAGCCTAAAAAAACAGAGAATGTCTCACAGAAAATAATGAACCCATTCTTATATTTTTTTTAATACTCATCATGATACCTATGTGTGGGGTTTGGCTTGCTGCATGGTAGCTTCAGCAAGTGCTTGCTGTAAAATAAGGCCATACATGCAATTCATACCAAGATGTCTCTGTTCATCATTATTTTTTCCCTGCTGCTGGATGTTCAGTACCACTACAATCTACATAATATAAATTTGAACAAAAGCCCATAGCATTTTATTTATAAAACTATTTTCATACATAAAACATTACAAAGAAAATGCCAGTAGGCAAATACCTTTCATACTAATTATCAAATATTTTGATTTTTTTCTTTCTGCATGCTTTTTTTAACACAAAAAATCACCACTCATATTTTCCCTCTCTTTCTCTCTCCTATTCTGACTTGCTTTCTCTCTTCTTTAATTGTCTGAATATTTCAAATTTTTCCATTAATAATTTTATCCTTTCAATTTTAAGGCATCACATTTTACACATTTGGAATGTTATAACTTTTTTGTTTTAAAGCCAGCTTTGTGGGCAAAAAGGATTACTCATTTGAACTCTAATTGACAGAAGACCCTGTATATTGTCATGTACTACGTCTGTAATAATTTGTGTTTGCATTTCATTTATAAATGAACTAGTTCTGTTTTCCTGTGGTTATTTCAGTCAAAATCCCAAACTTTCCCACAACCCATAAAAGGCAGAACCTACATCTGGAGTTCAAAGGCCGTGGATATACTCTAACATAATACATTAAAGGAATAATGTAGCCTCGTATTTGTAAGCTGCTGCCCATTTGCAGCTGGCTATGAGGTCATATTCTTGCAGACCCACCAATTTGATATAAAATGCTTCCATAACTGAAGTCACCATTCTCTTCAATTGCAAAAATACATGCTCTAAATGGGGTGCTTCTGAGTGTTGGTCTGCTCCAGTCCTCTATCACATATGGATGTGTGCATTGCTCTTCCCTCTCCTTTGCTAAAGGTGTGGCATATGGGATTGCAGCCTGACATAAACAAGCACCTCCCAAAAGCCCTTTTGCACAGCTGGTCAAAATTATTTTTTCACCTTCTGTAGAGAAGGAAAAATTCCAATAGGAATCTCAGCGCCACGAGCATCCTCGATAACTTAATCTAAAAGATAGCTTTTAAATTGAGTCACCGAGGTGAAGGGCTTCAGAGTGGAGGATGACATGGAGGATCACGCCAGGGGACCTTGCTGAAGTGACAAAAGCGGCTAAACCGCGTGGAAAAAAAAAACAAGCACGAAGGCAAAAAGCGCAAGGAGAGAGAGTGTGCCCCAGCCTCCTACTTGGAGAGGGAAACATGAGCTCCTGATGGTGGTCAGTGCTGACTCACCATGGGCTGGGACAAGAGTGATGGTTAAGCCCCTCAGGAAGAAAAGCAGCACCCAGGGAGCACGAGCGACCTGGAGCACGGCGCGGCAGTTTGCGCGGGCAGGGCGAGCAGGAAGGGCATTGAGGCCAGGCCACAGCAGCCAGTCAGCAATGGTTACCACCAGGCAGAGAGCCATGGCCTCCCGCAGCCATGCACTCACCAAGGCAGATGCAGCTTGCCAGACAGAGCAGCGGTGGGAGCATGCTGCCACTCATGTGTTGAGCTACAGGGTGTGCCCTGCTCTTATGCTGATGTCTGATGGCAGCAGTGAGCATGCCTGTGATGGCAGCAGTGACCATGCCTGTGGGAGGTGTGCCCAAGTAGAGGAGCTCCTCCGCATAGTGGTGGAGCTCAGGGAGGAGGTAAGCAGGCTGAGAACGATCAGGGACTGTGAGGAGGAGATAGACCATTGGAGCCGTACCCTCCCTTCCCTGAGGCAGGCCCAATGGATAGACAAAGCTCATGAGAGGGAGGGAAAGCACTCCCTAGACTCTCTACGCCAGGCTGACCATAGCAAACGGGAGGACTTAGAGGACAGGGAACAACAAAATGGAAATGTGTCTCTTCCCGGTGCAACAAGCGTGGCAGGCGTGCCCTCCCCCCAGTAACTGCTCCACCTTCCCAGATGCCCTTGCAAAACAGGTATGATGTTCTGCAAGGAACTGAACAAAGACCAGAAAGGCAGCTCGCCTAGCTCAGAGGCACTGCCAAGGCTCAATCGGAGGAAGCCACGCATAAAAACGTCTTCAAGTAAGAAAGACAGAAGGGTCCTTGTCATAGGGTATTCCCTTCTGAAGGGAATGGAAGGTCCTATTTGTAGACAAGACCCACTCCTCAGGGAAGTCTGCTGCCTCCCAGGAGACAGGGTCAAGGACATTAAGAAAAAAATCCCTATCTTAGTTAAACCCTCTGACTACTACCCATTGATGGTCTTTCAGGTGGGCAGTGAAGAGATTATAATAAGTAGTTTGAGAGCAATGAAGAGAGATTTCAAGGGCTGGGGACAACTGGTTAAGGGATCTGGAGCACAAGTAGTGTTCTCCTCTATCCCACCAGTTGCAGGGAGATCTGAGGTGATAAACAGACAGAGCCAACAGATCAATGCCTGGCTCAGAGACTGGTGCCACAGGCAGGACTTTGGGTTTTTTAATCATGGATCAATTTACACTTCACCAGCTTTGGTGACAAAAGATGGGATATGTCTATCTCAAAAGGGGAAAAGGTTTCTGGGACAAGAGCTAGCAGGGCTCATAGACAGGGCTTTAAACTAGATTTGAAGGGGAGAGGCCAGAAAGGGGATATAACACAACTCGCTAGTGAT
>NW_010183304.1:0-9632 GCF_000695765.1 Mesitornis unicolor
TATGTGTGTTTAAATACAGAAATGGGGAGATGTGGCAGAGAGATGAGGGCATTGCATCTGGTCTTTGTCATCCTCATGCAATGCCATAGTGACATCTGTGATCCTACAGCAGCTCCAGCTGAAATAAGCGGCCAATCCTTCCTGTCTGCTGGGATGTCCCAAGCAAACCCATGCCCTGAGCTCTGCTATTTCTTTACATTTGCTCCAAGGAAGCCGTGAGCAAACACTGGATCTGTGCAGCAAAAATATTTCATTTGCTCTGGTGTACCTCATCCATCTGTAGCTGAGAATGAGGAGGCACTGATAGATGTTAAACTCCATGACTTAGTGTGGATAAAAGAAGGCGTGTTAACCCATCTGGATCCTGGCAACATCCTTTGGTTCACAAAATACAGAGTGGCAGCATAAGCATCTCCCATTGCTCTGCCTCAAAGCGCCGATCTGCGAGCACTTTGCCAGATAAGGTAGAAGAGCTGAATTTCCATGGTCCCCTCAAACCCAAGCTTCTCTGAAGCTGCCAGTGAAAGGACAGGCGACTTTGTTCTCTCTGTTGATACCATGTAAAATGTGCTTAGGTACTCTGGAGATGGAGGCTCCTGTAACAAGGAGATAAGCTGGAGGTAGTGGCTGCTCTGGTGATAGGGACCGGGATGTTTGAGTGCTGGGCACAATGCTGAGGCTCTCAGGAAGTCATCAAATGGGCTGATAAGGATATTCCTCATCCAGCAGAGCAGAGACCTGGTGGTCAGACCTCTATCTTTCCCCTCACACGGGCTCTCTGCTCCCCTTTGTGATAAAAAGCCTTGTGCTTAGACCGAGGAAAATTTAAAAAGAGCCAAACATCCCTGGGGTGCTCCTTCCTGAGGAGGGGAACATGCCAGCTTGGCGCTCTTTCCCCTCATCCTCTCCTTCCCTTCCCAACACCTCATATTTTTCTGGCTCCTCCTCTCCTGTCTGTGCCTTGCCTCCAGAATCAGCAAAGCCCGGTTCATCCTATGCAGGAACATCACTGCTCTGTGCACGGGAAATGCCATAGGGTTTTTTTCTTTTTTCTGCTACAACTTAAAAAAAATAATTCTGCTAGCCACTCAATAATTAATGCTTATGAGCACTGATTCAGCATGTCAGGAAGAGAATTTTGCACTCTTATTGTAGTCTTTTGTAATTGAATCTTATGCTGTTATATTAGTGTGGCCCCAGGTGAGTATGCAATAGCTGAGGGGGGAAGAAAAGGTAAGATAAAGGAATTACAATAGAGCCAAGCTAATGTGAGAACAAGGCAATGTCTTCTGTGCCTCAAGGTGTTAAGTTAATCTCTGATAAGTTATTAACTTATTAATGGGCTGAGAAGGGATGAACTACTTTTCATCCAAAGTCCCAAGTGCTGTTCATTTTCTTCCACACACTTCTCCTTGTCAACTGATTCTCCTCTGGCTCTGATCCCCATTGCTTTGCCTTCCTTCCTCCTCCTATCCTGTTTCATCCGTAACGAACGCCTCACAGAGAAGCTCTGCCATGGAGCCATCATTTCGTGCTCAGGGGTTGGGATGTGGGGACCGCAGGAAAGATTCAGGGGCAATAAATCAAGAGGATGAAAGCTAAATAAAACTTTACAGTGGTTTCTAATTAAGCTCTCCTCCTGTTGCTGATGAATCACTGATGTGGAAAAGCAAAGATCAGTGGTCTTAAACAGATTAAACAGAAGGACTTATCGTCACGCACCTCCATTCTGGCTCTCCCTCCAGCCCTGGGTTCACAGGGGTATTTCTGCACTCAGGGCTCAATATATGGTGCATTATCTGAGGTTGTGGCATTTGCCAACCCTTCTTCTGAGGTCGTCTTCTTCTTATAGTTCTCACTGATTCCAGTTTCTTCAAAACCAGAGCAGGAGATTAAAACTGATTAAATGAGGCGAAACCGAAAAGCTGGAGAATAAGCTTCTGTTGAGGAAAAGGGTACAGGTCACTCTCGGGGGGATGGAGTTTCTTCTCATTCATTGGCTGTGCCACTGAACCATCTCCATCATCCTCTCTCATGAAGCCACAGCGGTGCACTAGAAGGGGGATTTTCCTCACCCTACCCATGCCAAAGCCCCAGAGCACTGACTGGAAACCCCAGCTTGTTAATGTGCTTTCCTTCAGTGTCTTCTGCCAAGGAGGGGCATTTTCCAGTGGTGCAATGTGGATATATGGAGCTGGTGATCAGAAGGTTTAAAGCTCCCTTGTGAGTGTGGTTCGACAAGGAGCAGGTCCAGGGTCTCTGCCTCATCTGGCCAAAAAGGGAAAGGAAAATGGTTTAAGTGCGCTGGGGGGTGAGTGGCCATTCCCTTAGCCCAGAGGAGCAAATTACAGAGATTCTGACAGGACCAGAGACATCCCCCAACACCCCACCAGCACCAACACCATGACACTGTTTCTCCAGTGTTAGAAAGGAATCTGAGCTTCCAAGCTCAAACACTGGTGGTGAGGTTGCAGGAAGCAGATAAAAGGATACAGTGCATCCTAATCTGCAGAAGAGGATGAACCTGATAATTCTTCCACATGAAAACTCGGTGACCTTTCAGCCGGGGAAAGGCACGGGCCATCGCATGCCTCAGCACAAAGCAGGAGGGGGTCGGAAAATAACCAGCAGCCAACTTTGGAAAAACACCCAAGGGGTCTTCTTTGAATCTGCTGAGGCTTCAGCCCAAATCTTTCCATTTGCTCAGAGACAGGTTGGCATCTCTGTCTGTGCTGCTGCTGCTGCTGCTGCACAGGGTAGGGAGCTCAGTGGAGCATGAAAGGGATTGTGATAAAGATGCACTGACTGCCATCCTCCTGCTGCTGGAAACAGGCTCAGCTTCAGATCCAGGTGACATCTCAAGCACCAGCACCAGAGAGTGGGGAAGAAAGGAGCAGGTCTTTCTTTCTCCATTTTGGTTTTGCTATTGTGATTATTATTTGCAATTATCTATTGCTAAGCCAGTTTCTTGGGCATGTAAGTAGAGGCAAAAGAAATCCCCTTTCCCCTCCCTGCTTCAGTGCGTGCTCCTCTTTCATGCTGCACCCAAGCCGGTTGAATTGTTCAGCAGATAAAAGCCTTTGTTGAAGATTCCCCTGCCTTCCCACTTTGTGAGCTATTCCCATGCCAGTTCTGCTTCCCAGCAATATCAGCTGTGCATACAAATGTTCAGACTCATCTGGATGGATCCTTCTCTGCCAGCCGGCTGTTTGACAGCATTCCCTGAGACCTTGTGCCGTGTGGCTGCCTGGCATCGACATTCCCAGGATGCTGCTGTCCTGCCAGGATGCGATGTGCTTGTTCCCATGATGGGGAAATGGTAAAGCTCCTTCCACCTCCAGGGCTTGCCCACGGTGGGCTAGTTCATATGCAGGTTCTTACAGCCTTTGCCAGGTGACAGCAGCTTCAAGATGGTCTTCTGTCAGCTGAAGTTCATAATGCATGCCAGTCTCATAGGAGGATACCATAGGAACCATTACCAAAACGCTTTTTGTGTCATGAAGGCAGTTATATTTAGGAAAGCAAGACTGGGTCTTGCAGGCATCCAGCCAGCAAGAAGCAATGACCTGCAGATAACCAGGTTCAAATCAGCACGCTGTCCCAAACGCCTCATGAAATCTTTGGTGAGTTGCTTAACTGGGTCTCAGTTCTCCCTCTGTAAATGCTGGGGGGAATAACAGCACTATTCCACCCCACAAAGACACTGTCAGGATGAATACTCCAGTGATCAAGGTCCTAACACCCTCCACTATCTGAGATCACCAAGCACTTCAGAGAAACAGTTATGGTCCGATAAGGCAGTATAAGCATAGCCAGGGATGGGGAAAAGGGTTTTCCTGCTCAGAAGAGTAATTCTGGGGAAGAACAAGGGAGACATTGCACATCCTATCAACCCCAATCCCAATTATCAGTCTGTCGTGGTTTAACCTTGCAAACATCTAAATACGTGCAGTTCACTTGCGCAAGTCCATCCCACTGTGGAGCTGAAATATAGATTATTTAATAACTAAACAGACCCAAATTTAAATAATAATAGTGGCAATTAACTGTACAAGAATAGGAACAGTGGTAATAAAGCAATCACAGTCATCCTCAGCTCACAAACAGCAGCCATTGGCCATATGGCAACAACAATGTGATAGGAGGGATAAGCCTCAGGAACCAAGGCGGATGCCAGCACGAAAGGAAGGGATCAAAAGGGCTGAATAAGAAGCAGGAAGGGGTCATCCCCTGCAAACTCCCCAGTTTATAGTGAATGTGATGCTTATGGGATAGAATACATCTTTATTGGTCAACTTGGAGCACACCTGGATCATCTGCTCTCGCTTCCCTCTGCTTTCTCTTATGCAGAAAGAAGGAAAAAGAAAAAACAAACCCAAAACCCGAAAAGGAACTGTAAGCACAACTGCAGGTGAATCCCTGAAAAACCTAAATATCTGCCAGTGAAATAAAAATGAAATCCTTATCAGCTTCATAAGGAAAACAGCTTCATCCTGGCCAAAGCTCTAATGTCAAATTGTTTTCATTAAAGCAAAGGCTGCAGTTTCCTCATAAATCCAGCTCTGAAACATTAAAAGGGATTTTACAATTAAGTCCCAGCAAGCCCAGGACACAATCCTATTCGTGTTTATGAAGTGTTGAGATCTGCAAGCGTTTTCATGAAGACCTAATGCTTGGCCAAATACACAGGAATCAAAAAGGAATTGTGAAAAACCTCATGGCTGTGACCACAGCATGAATACAGAGAAGCGTCCCCAGACCACAGGCAATGCCTCATTGTCAGACGGAGATCATCATCCCAGCAGACTCCCAAGTGGTGAACGCCGGTGACGAATGGGAGGCAGACCTCCTCACAGGCATGGGAAACGCCAGCATCCTGTGTGTTTTCTGCATGAATACATAAATCATCTGCAGCATTATGAAGGCTGGAGAACAGATAAAGGCTTTCTGAAGCTGAGCAGGAGTCTGAGGCCTTCTTTAAATGCAGGAGTAGTTAATGCTCAGTTGATCTACGTTATCACGCTGACCTGTGTGAGGAGTCTTATTGTGTGAGGGACACCAACCACAGCACTGGGTCACACCTTCTTCAGCTCAAAGGGCCTTCACACTCCCCCAGCCACAGAAAGCAACAGGATCCCTGTGACCACCACTGGGTCACACACCAAAAATTAGTCCAGCCCAAACGTGCGTCTACAAGCAAACCTGGTCACACGGCTTTTGGGTTGGAGCCTGCTCCTGTCTGACCAGTTCCCCTGAGCAGACCAGCTCCTGGAGGTGCTAGAGCAGAGTCGTTCAAATACAGGTTTGATTTCCCTTGCTTATCAATACCTGCGGGGAAATGTCACTTATCCCCTCCATGCCTACCTGCCTTTGATCATATACAAAACAGAGAGGATACCTAATGCGTAACTACATGCGCACCCTCACAGGGAGAAGTGGAAGTTGCTTTATTTGTCTTGCTTCCCATGTCCCTTAACCTGCACTTACACAGCCTTTCGTGTCCCTGGAATTATTGCCCTCTGATGCAGCATTATCCCATGTTGACTTGTTGTCATATTCATGGCAGCATTACATTCCCTGGGGAAAAAGGGCTCCTGGCAGCACTGCTCTGAGAGACCCTTTATTATATTGATGCCAACAGAGATTGCCTCTTTGATAAATGAGCATGTACCTATGAATAAATACAAGAGTACATTTTATATGTATTGTATATCTGCAGTGACAGAGTAGAGGTTTGTGTGGGCTTGTGCTTTTAATATGCATGGAGGACACAAGGCAGCGGCGACTGGCAAGCGTAGGTTGCCACGTATATATTCCAGTAACAAATGGAGGATCCCAGAAAGCCATCTAGACAAGATGTTGCCATTGCATCCCTTTTTTCCACTGGTTGGGAGATACCCACTGTGCATTCTGACCGAGTAGGATGCTGTTTGGGTGCAACAGGACCTTTCTGGAGAAGCTGTGAGTGCCCCCTCCCAGGAAATGTTCATGGCCAGGTTGGACGGGGCAACCTGGGCTGGTGGGAGGTGTCCCTGACCATGGCAGGGATTGGACTGGATGAGCTTTAAGGTCTCTTCCATCCCAAACCATTTTAGGAGTGTATGATTTTTTGAATTGGCAAACTCAGCTAAGCTGGCCTGTCTTCTGGTGTCTGCTGAGGCAAGGAAGCTAAGAGAGTTGACGGAGCTTTCCACATATTTCCAGACTGACACCAAGAAGAAATCACACATGAAAATGATAGTCCTCTTGAACGGTCTTCCTAGAGGAAGTGTGGGGTTGCCATCGGGATGCTTTGGTGCACACCAATGCTTGGAAAGAAGCAGGTCCGAAACGCTTCAAGAAGCAACACCAGACTCCAAAGCCCGTTTTGGCTGTCCAAGCCTCCAGATGAACAGCACCACTTCTTCTACAACCCCAGGCCTGAGAAACCACCCCAACCCACCCCCAGGGCAGAAATCTCTGTGTGCTGCCCTGTGTGGAGAGCAGCGCAGGAAAGCACCACACAGAAACGATCCCCAGCCAGAAGACGAGGAAGAGGCAGAGAATTTCATTTTACTGAAGAGCTCAGAGGGGAAACTTCCACCTAAGTGGATAACTGAAAGGTGCCAACCCAAATCTGACTTCATCCTCTAACCTAGCTCTGCAAGTGGGGAATTGGGTGGGAAAGGGGAGAGCACCTTTGCCATTCTCATATCTCACCCAAAATGATCCCTGGAGGAGGAAATGGCCGCCTGCCCCTGCCCTGGCACCTCCCTGCTGACAGCTTGCTTCTGCCCAGGGAGCAAAGGAAACTCATTTCCCAGCTCCTCCTGACCCTGCCTGAACAGCTCCTCATTGCATTCACCAAAAAGTTTAGAAGTTGTCTTTGAATACCATCACAGCAAGGTGATGGTTACCAAGGGAACGGGCCTGGAGAAGGTCAGGCTTTTCTGGGGATTTTTTCATGCTTTATCTCGGCTGAAAGTTTTTTTTCCAGACAAATCAGATGGGTGTCTTTCCATCCGGCAGAAATAAAGCTGTCATCCACTTGGAAGGGGACTGATAAGAGCAGAAAGGGATAGCTCAGATTTCCCACACCTGCACACTGCATTCTGGGGGAGTTACCCTCAAAACTGCCTGTGATGGGAAAACCCTGCAGTACCATCAGCAGTTATGATTTCAATCCGGGGACATAACCAGGAGACACCTGCGGTGATGAGCTTAAAACTGGATTTGCTTGGAGACTGCAGTGGAGTTACAGAGTAAAAATATCCCCGGAGCATAAAATAGCAAACTGAAACAGCAACTTGCCTGGAGTAAATCAGCACAGTCCTTGGGGCTCTTGCATTTTCATGGAGCTACGTTGCTTTCACCGAGACAAAATCCAGCTCTCCAGGAAAGACAGTAAAGATGAGGTTTAAACACAAGGTCTCATACACCAGGGCCACAAAGTGACAGGGATTTGGAGCCATTTCTGGCATTACAGGAGGCTCCAGAGGTGGAGTTAAAGCTGAGGTAGGTAAAGAAGGGCAGAGTGATGCTGCCCTTCATGGGCTAATTGCTCAGCATGGTTGCCTCCTGGCCACAGAGAACTGGACTTCTGCTCTTCTAGGAGGATGGTTGCCCAGTTACCAGGTTCATTTCTCATGCTGTACAGGGCAACTATTGTGTTACCAGTAATATTATTGATTTGTGCTGTTAACAGCACTGCTGCTACCCCACTAGGCTGCCTAAGTAAGACATAGGAACCAAGGAATGGCCATTTTAAGTTCCTGGTGTCTGTTGAATGCCAGCTGCTGCCGGTCTTTCTCCTCAAAGAGCCCTGCCAAGCATCCTTACCCTCTGCACTTCAGTTTGGATCCCTTTCAAAGTCTTTCATGAAGAAAAGCACTTTTGCTAATGAAAACCTGCAGCTTTGCTGGCCCCAATTGTGAGTGCTGCTACCAGGGGATCTCAGGAGCCCCTGTTCCTGTACAGCAGTTCCACTTGCCCTTCTGATCCATGATAGGATCAGGCAAATGAGCTTTCCCTACTGCAAGCAAAGAGCTGACTCTACTAAATATCTAAATATCAAGACAGGTCAGCCAATCATCTCTGATGGCACAGCCATGAGCTGCAATGCTTTGTACCGATGGCCAAGCAGGCCACTGCTGGGAGTGAAAGTCTTCCCCAGCTCTAAAAAGCAAATCAAAACTCTTACCTCCAGCTTGGCCTTCACAAAAGAAAGCCCAGCTAAGCAGGCTGATCAGTCAATGACACACAGTTTTGAAAGAGCAGGTTTTGATTTGCAGATATGTGTTCCCAGCACCAAGGCGCTTGTGGTTTCTGCTGAAATAGATGTTTCACTGCTGAATTTCTGGGCCTGGGGGCTTTTGTCTCCTCTTCTTGAGACAAAAAGTCAGTGCAGGTAGCCTTCATGATCTATTCATGCACAGCCTTCGCACTCAGTGTGTGTGTGTGTGTGTGTGGCGGCAGGGAAGTGAGCAGAGGGAGTCTAACGAGGCAGGTGGCCCTGAGCATAGCCCTCACCAGCACACATTCATCATGTGTTGGACAGGCACACTTCCAGCTGATTTATTGATATTTAATATTTAAATACCAGCAGATCATTCAGGCCTGGTGAGTAGCTGTTCAATAAGAGCAGAGAGGAGCCATCTCCTGTCAGCCCACCCAGCCTCCTCCATCACTTCATGCCAAGCGCAGAGCCCTCTCCTTGCTCCCTGGGCTTGGTGCGACACATAGCCCAGCTCCTCCAGCCCTTGCTGCCCTTCCCACCCATCCATCCTGCTTGGCCCATGTCAGAGGCCTCTTGGATTCACCCTGTCAGAACCCAACAAGGCGATTCGTTCGAGATCTCTCCTAAGCAGGGCTGACAAAGCTCTGTTCCCCTCCTATCACCCTGTGGGGTGAGCAACGTCTCCTCTGCTGGTGTCTGTATCTGTTTCTCAGTGTCATCCTTTGCTGGGCAGCTCTTTAGCCTTGTCCATCTGTCTTTAGATTGCTCTTTCTTAGCAAGTAAGGACCCTGCCCAGCATCTAACAATCCGCATCCCTCCCTTCAGTGCCCTCACAATAATAATTCACTGTCCTGACACATGCAGCTGGAGCATAGGGGACCTTGTCAGCTTAAAAATCACTGCCACGCTTCTGGGACTCCGAATCCAGCAGTACCTGAGATGACTGAAACAGGAAGACTTTTTGAAAACCAATTTGCTCTCTGCTTTTTCTGCCTCTTTGTTTGCATTTTCCATTTCTCTCAGCTTGGGGGATGAGGCTCGCTGTTAGCCTCGTGTTTACCAGCGCTTGGCTCTCCGACTGTCACTTTGCAGCCCTGTCTGTGGGCCCTGCAGGTGGCACTGGCTTTCCCGTAAAGAAATAGCACCCCTACAATTTTTCTTCCAACTCCTGTCCAAAAAATAAATAGTACAGGAATGTTTCTGATGGTGTCAGGCTTTGTAATGGTTCATTCAAGTCAACCCTAAATTTGGGACTGAATTTGAGCTGGCAGTAGCTCTTTAATATACAGAACCTGTCTTATTACATCTCCGTCTGATGCATATTTGGGAGCTTTCCCTGAAAGCTCTTGTATAAAGGAGTATTATGACATCAGGAAGTCTAAAAGTACCTGAACTGCAGATGTGATAAATTCAGCAG
>NW_010183304.1:9663-53683 GCF_000695765.1 Mesitornis unicolor
TGATACGTGCCTGGAATTTGTACTTGCCTTTTTCCATTGGCAAATGGCCGCCTGGGCTCCATCCCCCGGGATAGCTGTAGAGAACAGCCAGTTTGATGAGCCTAACCAGCCATTGGATGTCACTTTGGCTCCACACTAATTCAAGGGAAACAGCATTTATCTGGCAGCCGGCTCTTCAGCAGCTGAGAGTTTAATTATCAAAGGTTCAGGCGAATCTTGCTCTTGCTATCTCCAACCAGCTGCTGCAGAAAAAAAAAAAGACCTCCTGGCCCCATCCAGAAGTTCATGAAGCTCTTGCAAGTTCCCTTTTGCTGTTAAAATGAATCCCAGCCCATTCGCCCTTTCCTGTGAAAGCTCTGGGCTTGATGCCACCAGGAAAAGGAGCCAGTGAAAATAATACAGTGGGGAAGGGCTCTGGGTGGAGGAGGCTGAGCAAGCAGCAGCCACAAATGGGAGCACTGGGCAGACTCCAGCTGGTGCCTTGATCCAGCCATGGGGGGGTTGTGCTGGCAGATGGACATGGGCATGGCTTTTTCAGATTGCAGGGCACCGTCCTCTCACAGTCCCATTCTGCAGTGATGGAGCCTTTGTCTGGCTCGCATTCAGTCATGGGGGAATGTCCTGGTCTACTCTTCACTCACCTCGTCCCAGTGTCTTGGACGTTTGTCATGGTTCACCCACGACTGGGTTCGAGTACCCCTGGGTTCCTCTCCCAGTCTTGCTACCAACCTCAATCAGTCCAAAACCCAAAGCTTTCCATACCTTCTCAGGTTCTGCTCAATATCTAGATCTACCATGTCAGTGAGACACTCAAGACGTGAATAAGATGCCATTTCCCATAGAACCTTTGGACTTCTGTGGCAGGGATGGCCCTGCCCTTTCAGTCCAGTAGCAGCTGGTTAATAATGCGGCCGCTTAAGTGCCTCTCAGGAGAGTTTGTAACTAATGTGCTAGTGATGCACTTGCTTTTCGTTATTCTCAGGCTCTCTGCAGACACAATCAGACACAATTGGCCATTCTTAAGGCACATCTATCTTTTGAATATGAAGGCAAGAGACTCAATTATCTTTTTCAAAGGTAAGCTAAGAATCTGGCGAGCAAATCAGTTATCCTTCCCATTCTTCCTCAAAATGCCATCAGGAACCATCATAAGCAAATACTATCAATCACTATCTGTTTTGTCCAGTCTGCCTGAGCTATCAGTAAGGATCTGCATAGGAAAACACGTTATCTCCACTCCCTCCCGAAAAGAGTCTTTCCAAAGCTTGGGCATAGCAAGCTATAAATGTGACCTTAGGCTCCCTTCCTGTCATCCAGCAGCACCGTCACTAAGGCAAAGTTACCTTGGGTGTCTCATTTATCCAACCTGCATGAACGAAAGTGTTTATTTAGCACCATCTCTCCAAGGTTTCCTCAGATCCCCAGTCTCCATCCGTGTCAGTTTACTTACAGCATCACTAACTGCAAACTGATTAGTCCAGTCCCCCCTTCTCATCTCCCCCATGGTTATCACTTTTATTAACAGCAAGGGAGTGATAATGGGGAAAGATGATCAAAGCTGCTGGTATTAACGCAGGGGATTAACAGTATTTATATTCCTGATCAGTGCACTCGCAGTGCGGAGAGGGAACCGCCACAAATCAGCCTTTTCCGACTGAGAGTTGCTGCAGTGCCACTGCCTAAATAGCTGCTGGCTAATGAGTCCTTTGCGGCTGGATGAGGGAACAACTCGCTCGCTTGGCGACTTCCCTCGCAACCTAATGTGCCCAGGCTTGCATCTGCAATGGGATGCAGGCACCTGCGCTTGGCTTTCAAACTTCTTCTTGAGGTCTTGGGGGCAAGAGCCACTGCTGAGATCAAGCCAGCTGGTGCTGAACAAGCAACTGGACTGATGAGGCCAGTTCATGCTGGGATTGCATCATGTTATCACAGGGGGGAAAACTCAACTTACAGCCTGGTCTAGGACTTGTGGGAAGTTCAGTGAGCACCACTTTGGGGGTCAAGGGAAGATAAAATAAAAAATCTGCTCCAAGTCTTATATGTAGGGCAGGAGAATGCATGGATGCTCAAAGATGGACTGAGGAACCCAGACAGCTCCTTTCCAAACCACCCAGTCTGTGTAAACTGGTCACACTTCAACACTGAGCCAAAGAGGTTCACACAAAGCCAGGGCATTCTTAGAAATAAATCTTTACAAAAGGCAGGCAAATAGATGTCTTGCCCACCAGCTTTGGGCAGCTTTTGATGTCAGTCCAGCAAGAAAAGCACAACCTGGGTTCGATTTCCAAGTTTGAGCACTGCCATCTGGGCCACAAGGTGCTTCCTCAGGAGAACTATCTGGAGACTTGATGAGAGTTCTTCTTAATTATTACTATTAAGAAATAAGGATCTTAAACAATACCATTTGTCTGTATATAATTTAGGGTAATTTCTCCCTACGTGACCAGCTAGATTTATCTTTGACTATCTACACAACTGTTTCTTCCCCCAGCCCAGCCCTGGCCTGTTGTTCATCATTCTCTGTCTCTCTATGCAGTGTAATAATGTTGTAAGTGTTTATTTATATCATCATAACTGGTTGCTGTGGAGATGATCATCATGTCACAAGTATAGGCCGGGGAGTTTTGGCTGAAGAATGAATTACAAAGGGGCCATGGAGGTGAGCTCTGTTGTTTTAATGCACACTCCCATCCTCCCACTCACACCATGGACCATCTGATTTCACATGTGTACCCCGCTCCACCTGCAGATGTTGGCTCCAGATGTGGCCATGTGTAAACGCAAGCTGACTTGCTCTGGCAAAATCTCAGGTTTTTATCCACGTAACAGCGCAGTGACCACTGAGGGGAGAGGAGACACAGTTGTGAACCACGGGAAAAGGTTGGAGTCAGTAAGGATGAGGCAGAGGACAACAGTGATGCTCCTCAGCCTCTCCCACCCCACCCATCCCCATTCTTTGGCCTCTCCCCACACACACACGCACAGTAAAAATCCCTTTGAAGGGGCTTACAAAGCACTGGGTGACCCATGGAGACTAATGAACACTTCATTCAACTCCATTACTGTTACTCACTCATCAAAGCTGTTGTAGATCATCTCACTGCTTGTAACATGGCTCAACCGAGATCTGCTTTTCTGGAGAAAACTTTTTGTCCCATAGGTTCCTTCCAAGGTCATGACATCTAATACAGTATTACAGCAACCTGTCATATAGGATGATGTAGACTTCTTATACACCCCATCTTCAGGATATGTTTGTCAGCAGGTCAGGATCTGCTTGTATCTATTGCATGATTAGAAGGAGCAAGCAAGAGATGAAGGTTTTCTCTGTGTGCCTGCATCCATCCAAGGTCAGCAAAACTGCTAACAGACTGCCCTTCCAGCCAGACCTGATTGAAGGTGAATGTAGAAGAGCTGATTGGCATTAGTGAGCTCTGAATAAATGGAGTTGTTCGCCTTGGGATCGTGAGTTCAGAGGAAGGTCAGCTCACTCTTGACCATCATTTGTTAGCCTCTGGCAGCGGCTCAACAACTTCTGTGAAATAAGGAGCTGGTCTTGGCTTGGGTCCCAGTGGAGCGAGCATCGGTGTCACTGCAGCTGCTGTCCTCGCTGGACTCTTGGCCAGCTCTGCAGGGAAATCATGAAGCAGTTCAGGGAACCCATCCTCATGGCTTGGCACCTTTCTGGGAGATCACCCTGGAGCAACGCAGGAGAAGTTTCTGCTGCGTCTCAGTGTAGTTCAGAAATGGCTCTGAGCTCCAGTTCTGGTTAATGGCTGAAGACCAGATGTCCCTACCAAAGACTTAAAGCACCAAAAAGCTCAAACTAAAATGGGGGAAGGGGGGGGGGTGAGAGAGGGGTCAAAACCTCCTGTGGAAGAAGTCAAGAGAAAGGCAACTAAAATGACTGCAGGGCCGCTGGTGTGAGGACAGGAGGTGAATGGTGAGGGTAGACTCACATAAGGGCCCCTCTCCTACCCCATGATTGTCACATACCTTTGGTGTTGAAGTGGGAAGGAGAAAAGCTTTTTCCCACCCTTCTAACCCTCACCAGCCCATGCCCAAAGCAGAGTCTGCAGCTGTAGATCTGCCCCATAGCCCTCTCCTGTGTGCTCCTGCACTGATGGGCTACAGGAGACCCTGGGGAGGGAGGGAAATACCAACCAAATGAACCATCCAGGTGCCCTCTGGGTCTTAAATTGAGCATCCTGGTATACACCGAAATAAATGCAATAAACCAGGTTGCTATCACTTGTTTGAAATTCACTTATTGTTTTAAATCATCATTATCGCCATCATAATTAAAATCAAGCAACAGTTTAAAGAAACTAATGAATATTTTCATACGTGAACTTATCACAGGAAGGGGCTGAAAAAACATAAAGTGAAAATGTGCCTGTATTGCTAATAAATATTATTGGAGGGACTCCCAGCTTTTCACATTACCACAGTGTGATATGACAGCCTATAATGGATTACTCAACTGCCCGAAGCCATTGTAGGAATAAATCCCTTTTAATATTCATGTGCGGTCTTTGAGAAAATAGATGTAAGCAGTTAATACTTTTCTATAGACAAAACAATGCAGTTTATCAAAACAAAATGTGTGCTTGAAAACAAAAATCGCAAAGCTCCTGGATTCATTCTTTTTTAGCAAATCAGAAAAAAATAGGACCCCAAAAAAGGACCATTTGGGGCACTATGGTGTACAGAAAGCAAGACGGGGAGAGATGGGATATTAGCAAGGGTTGGTAGAAAGGGGGAAAAGATAATGAGTGGTTTGTGAACCTGTGGTTGTACATAGGGCGCTGAAGGACAGTGTTGCAGGAGGAAGGTGTTGGTTGGCACTGGGGCTACTGGTTGCCCTGTAAAGGCCTTACTGGGACAGGGGGAGGTATATGGGTGGCAGAGGAAGATTCAGCACTTCCTAGGAAGGAGGTGCAGGGATGCCAAGTGATGCTGGGGATAGGCAGCATTTATAGGAGGGTAAAGGACACAGCAGGAGAGGTGAACAGGAAAGCTTGTGCAGGGCCAGCTAAGGCCTGCTCCCACCCAGCCCACTGCTCCATATTTCTGCTTTTCCTTTTGCAGGTGAGCTATAAAACCTGCCGGGTTTTTCTCTCTGCTTTGTTTGGGGTTTTTTTTCCTCCCTTTACACAGAGGAACATGGGAAGCAGTGGTGTAGAGGAGCCTCTGTGCCTTTTTGTTTGGTAGGGAGTGAGGGGAATGGAGGTTAACCCTTCCTGCCCCAGCTTTTTGTGCGCAGTTGATGCTTGGAAGGAAAACCAGAAAGGAAAATCCTCTCAGGGGCTGGAGGGAATGGCTGCAGCCTCTTGGAGGTGAGGGGGCAAAAAATGAGAAACCTGATCTTACAGAACCAGGTGCAGCTGAGATGTGAACCCAACTTTTCTTCAGCTGCCGTGATCTATGGCTATAAATGGCTGTAGTTACATCCGAAAGCGTGAGGAGAGGGAGGCAGAAACTGTTTTGTTCCCCTCCTGCTGTGAGATTCAGGCAGCAAAGGGAAGCTTAAATGGAAGCATCAAGAATAAGTAAGGCTGCCCTGGGACTCACGCGGCTTTGATTTCTGTGGCTGCCTGATGGGTGAAAGAGTTGACTCACACATGTCTTCTGCTTGGCCATGTTCAGAGAGAGCCTACGATGACACCCTTTGCCCCTGACACAACCACAACAAAGGCAGCTCAGGGTCTTTCTTGGATTGGGGTAGGCATGGTCTAGACTGAAGGAGACCCCATGTTCTTGAACCAAATTCAGCTCAAAATGTAGCTCAAGAGACCAACGCTGCTCTGGGCACTGCAGGACTTGGCCAAAGCCATGAGTCTGCAAAGGCCCACAGGGCACTTGACTTTTTTGCCAAGTGTCACTGGTTTCCATGGAGCTGCTTGGAGGAATCTGGGATGGCCACATGTTGAACCAACCCCTGAGATGCTCCCATGCTTGAAAATACGGTAGCAGGGCAGGGCAGGCAAGGGGCTCTATTTTTTAAGACATCCAGTTTTACAATAGTAATTCCAATCATCAAGACATAAAAAAAAACCTACACAAATTTACCATGTTAGCATGTTGGACCGATCCACTCAACTCATATTTCATCCTCACACCATGTTCATTTGCCCCATCTGGGCAAAGCTTCAGCTGTGTAACCATTTATGTTGCCAGCGGTGTTGGAAAGACTCTGTAATTAGAAATATTCCAGGAACCCTTGTACAGACAACGTTTTTCTACAACTCTCTCTATTAATTTATTGTGGCAGAAAGCTTGTGGCTGTAAACACCAGGAGTGTCCCCTTAAATGCCAGATAGTTTTACAGGCTGTATTGGGTGACATGAAAGTGGGCCAATTTTATAGGTCATGTTCTTCTTTCAAATGGAATAGGTCCAGGAGACAATTGGGAACCAGAATGGGAAAAATTCCTCCCACCCACCTCCTTCCAGCAGAGCAGAGGTGTGTCTTGCTTCGAAAGGGAAAGAAAAAGTTTCACCTTCTAATTGTTGTATTGAGTAGCTCATTGACTGCACTTTTTTGTTCAATACCTTTTTTAACACTCAGATTGTCTAATCAAAGGCTTTTTCCTTCCTTGGTTTAGCTTTGCAGCCTCTAGCATTGATCCAAAATCAGAAACGAAAGAGGAAAACAGGCTCTTGGAAAAGAGAACACAATTAACACCCAAGCAGCTTCATTTTTGGGGGTGCCTTTAAACATCTTGCACCACTCACTCTGTTCTCCCATTCTTTTATTTTCTCTTTTGTGTTCAGGAGGTTTCTTTAAGGAAAGTCTTTATCAGCAGCTCAGGGAGAAGATTAAAGCACCCGTCACAGAGAAACAGGTTACTTTTTGTGTCCAAGTTCTTAATCCACTTTATTAAAATGTTCCAAATCTTCCTTCAAGAGGAGAGATCAGAAGGACATTTCCCTGTCACCCCTGGCATGCCTTCTTTCCGGATACTTGTGCTTCATTAGAGGCTGAAAAAAATACAAAGTCAAGGAGAGGAAAAGAGAGAACAAGACTGCAGTGACCGGTTAACGTAGGATGTGGAGCCTTCCACTTCATGGTCACTGGCACTGCTCTGGCCCCACGCTGGAAGCAATTGAAATCTTTTCCCATCTGAAAGATCCGTGTGTGAATCGAGTCAGGGATCTGTGACTGTTTCTGCCTTTGAGGTTCAAAGAAGAGAAGAGCATTTGCACTGAGTAAAGCCAAAGATCCATCCAGCCTGCTGTCCCTTTGCGCACAGCAGCAAGGAAAGGGCACTGAAAGGGTGAGGTTACTGAGTCTGCTTTGCTGCGTGCTCTACCTGCTCCCATAGCCCTCAGGCCTTGTATTTCTCACCTGAACTAATGGATCTCTGTGGTTAATAGGCCTGGGTAGATTTTCTTCCATGGCATTGTCTATTCTTCTTTTCTGAATGTCCCTAATCCTTCTCGTGGCCCTTCCCGAGCAAGGCTGAAGGACACCAGCACAAGCAGCTGCATGGGTGTCTCTGATCTCTAGGGGTGCCCAGTGAGTCACTTTTTATGATGGTTAGCTTGAAGGTTTTCATATTAAGATCCCAGGAAATGAAGCGTGTGGTTCCTCTGGGAAGTCTTGGGGGAAACAAGCCTAAATCAGATCTAAACCCCATCTTGGATCTACCAACAGCTCCTCACTGCAAGATGCTTCTTCTCAAACTTCCCTTCCTCTTTCCTTTCCCCTTCCCTTCCCTTCCACTGGATTTTCACAATCTATCTGCCCTAATCCAGAGATATGGCCACAACATAATGCAGGTGATCAGCAAGAAGTCTCTGGTGGTGGAAAACTAAATCAAGGACAGGATAGAAACTGCTCCGAGTAGCCATGATACAGGTCTAATGAGGTAGCTGCCATGATGGCTTTTCCATGTACCCCATCTTGGATTTAAAAGGCCACTTGCTTAGCATAAGTAGCTGCTGTTTCGTAAGGCGAGTGTACATGATGCAGACACTCCTTGTGCTTCCTCAGGGTACAATTACTTTCTTATCTGCCTTGTACTGCTGTTTCTCTTCAGCTGAAGGAAGTTATCCAGCGTGAGACTGTAGGGTTAACCGTTTGAGTAGGGAAAAAGAAAAGCGTGGCAGTCTAGGAGAGCGAAGAGCAAGGAGGTGACATCTTGGCAGGCAGAGATGAAGCATAAGTTGTTCCTGAAAGATGACCATCGCATTTCCCATCAGTGCTGACTCATAAAATGGCAGGTTCATTAGAAGTGAAATACACAAAAACTGCAGCTTGGGCAGTTCCATACTCCACAAGGCACCTATGCAACTGGCTTTTCCCCTGCCTCTTGACTCTCCCCAGTCAAGAGTATCAAAGTAATTTGATTTTAAAATGTGCCATCCCATTAATAAAATCTCAGTCGAAGGCTACTTTTTATTTATTCAAATTACAGTCGCTTTTACAGGCCTCGGCTGCAATGCAGCCCTGCTTAGTTGGAGACATCTATCCACCACACAAGAGACAAGTCCCTCCTGTTCCCCACTCCAGAGACTGCCACATCACTGGAGGAGACTTCCAAAATGCTGCAGAAGTTGAGATGTGGGCACCCTTTTGATTTCCCTGCCCTCCTGACTGCCTTCAACACCCCTTTGCAAAACCTCTCCAGCCAAGATGACCAGCGAACGCTGCGAGAAAGACAGCCCAGAGCGAAGATCACTTGCAACAGACTCCAGCCACTCAGTGCCACTGCTGTGCCTTAATCACGAATCATCCCTTTTCTGCTTTCATTGGAGGCATACTACTGTGTTTTGTATCCACTGACACTCCTGTTCCGGGTATGGTACTGTACAGCAGTCTCGCCTGCGGCTATCTTGGTGTCCCACGTTTATCTGGTCTCTCCTGATGGCCTCCACAGCGTATTTGCTCGATTTTCAAAGCCTGTTTTTGAGCTGCTTTGAATTCCCTTTGTGCTCAGAGATCCGCCTCGCTCTTCGAGCTCCGTGCACCCTTCACCGGCGAGGTTTTTAAAGCAAGGCCGTAGCTGGAAGTTGTCATTGATACGTGATGCAGAACAAAATCCAGCTCGCTCGAATGCAGCTCGATTGCCTCGGCAGGGCTGACAATAGATGAACCAGGTCTTATCAGCCAAGGGCGCAGATACAACACAGGAGCAGCGTGCGGGGAGTAGATAGGAGCTTTGAGAGAGAGGGCGGCCTGGCTGGCGATAGTGCAGGGTGGGGAGGGGGGTATTTGTTATATTCCTGGCTGGGTTTGAGGCTGTTGTTTTAAAGCCAGCACCTTTCTGACTACTGCATTAACAGGGAAAAGAAGTAAAAGTGGCAGACAACCCAATGGAGGAGTGTGATGATGAAAGGTCTCAGTGGGGCATGTTTGTCTGAATGAGCCTCTGCCTCGCTGGGTGATTTATTCCTCGCTCCAAATGCATTTACTAGATTTAATGACAAGTTGGTGGCATTTCTGCAATTAATCCTATCAAAGGGAGGTGATTTTACGCAGAGCTGGTCCCGTATTTCCTACCCTGTGTTTTTGTTTATGAGGAGAGGGGCTGCCAGCTGTCTCCCAAGTCAGGGCACTACAGTTCATGGCAGTGACAGTGGGTTATTAACCAAGTGCCTTCTCCTGATATCTGAAACCAGCACAGCTAAAAAATACAACCTCAGACTGTCCTAACAAGCAATCTCCAAACTGTAAATATGCAACAGCGAGAGAAAGTATTTATTTGCCAGTGAAACACTTCAACGAGTGGATGGCTCAGCAAATCTTTTATGCAGCTGCTTTCCCCTCTGCGGATCCTGAGATTTATGGTAGGAAGGGAGGGGAGATATAAGCAATCAGGGAAGCGCAGTCCCTCTGTGGTTGGGTCCATCTCATACTCTGGTTTGGCTGGTTTGATCCTTCTGCAGCTCTCCTTTCCCTGGATGGGACCATTGATGGTCCCTTTCCCTGGGGACCTGGAGCCACGAACAGAGGTGGCTCCCAGTGCCAGAAACCATGCCTTGGATAAGACATCATCCTTCCAACGGAGATGCTGATCACACATACCCAAAACTTTTAAATATCAAGTGCTCTCTGAATATTGATGGCCTGTTTTGGAGAGAGAGATGCAAAGGAGAGACAGTCAATGGAGGCAGCATATTTTTGCAGCTCTGAGCAGCTTTTCCATATTCTTTTCCAAAGGAAAATATGTTCTTAAACTCATTATCCTTCTATCCAATTAAATAACATTTCTGAGTAATGCTATTCTCAAAACCAAAATCACAGTACCTGGAGGACTGGAATTCAAGAGAAACCATCTTCCTTCCTGACGGTGCTGGACTAAGAGGCAAAAGAACAAGCCCAACATGCATTTTCCATAAGGCACTTCCTAGCCATCATAACCTCCAAAAGCAAAGTCCTTTCACAAAACACAATCCTTAGAAATGGTATTAATAGTAAAAAAAACCCAAAACGCCAAAACAAGTTGTACAAACCAGCACATTCTCGACTGATTTCCAAGCCCACTGATCTGGTCCTTCAGCCACTCCTCTTGTCATGATGAAATTGCCCTCCCCTTGGACCTGAGCTCCCACCTGGAGGAGAAAGCTCCCACCCTGACTTGCCCATTGGCAGCGAAGTATTCATCTGGGGGATCTGCTGTACCAGTGACAGTATGGAACAATTCTTATCACGTTACAGCATATTTTGAGCAATTTAATAGTCATGAACCGAATAGCCACCTTCTAACTTTGAAAAAAATCCCAAAAATATCTCTAAAAACTGGTGCTGTTACTGCACCTTGCAAACCGAACCGCTCAGTTTGTTAGTTGCTGGGAAAAGGTTTATCCAACATCATCTCCAACATCACTGTCTGAGTCACACTTGTTTGCAAAGGCTCTGAAGAGAAACCAGCCAAACACGGAGACTTACAGAAAGCTTCTGAAGGAATGTGAAGGTCTCGCTGTTTGAGGACACACAGATGAAAACACCAGCAGAATACATAACATGCTTTGTACTTTCCTTATTTATCCAAAAAGCTATTTTTGTTTATTAAAACCTAGTTACTAGCTGCATCTCGCCAATAACCTGGAGTGCTTGCTTGGTTAATTTAAGCAAGCAGAGCTTTGACGAAGTAATTTTACCATCCTCGGGGATCTGCCAGCTTATGCCGGTCTTCACTATTTCAGATGAAATTGAGTTAATTTTCGCTGAAATTGCTTCTTAGCAGACAAACACATTCCCCATCATTGCGAGCTTATGCCTCTGCAGCTCTATTATTCTTTAATTTACACACCCCGGCAGCGAGGGATTAATGCCTGAGACATACAAAAGGCTACAGTGTGGAAAGGAGAAGGGGAGGAGAGCGAGTGGAGCTCTGCAGGGAATAGGTAATGGTGTTTCACTTTTATAGTCAAAACATTTAAAGGTTGGCATTAATATGGAGTCAGCCCTTGTTGTCCTTTTGCTCTAGAAATGCATCGTCTAAAGGCTCAAGGCAGAAAACATCTCAGGCCAGAGATGATGGCCAGGATCACCGGGTTGAGAGGCCAATCCTCCAAAATCACACAAACCGCCCCCCAGCAGGAACTGGTTGTTGGAGGTCAAGGCAGTGGGAGCAGAGCTGCCCAGGAGGGGCAAATTTCATCTCTGCATCTTCCAGGATGCTCTTTCTTCACACAGGAGATCCCCCAGGAAAATGCTGCTGCCAAGGCTATGGGGATGCCTTCAAATGCTCAGAAACTCAAATACTGGGTTCTCATAGGCACCAGACAAACGTATAAGTAGTGCCAAAGCACCTGCAAATGGGTGGGAAAAGGGGATTCCGTTGTTTGACTTTTCCAGAGAGAACAGGCAGAAGTGCCAAGTTCAGCAGCACCTGTAAAGTCTCTAGTGAGATTTTCAGGTAGCAGCATTTTAAGTCAGTCCCTGCTGATGACTGATCAGAATAGCAATTGTACTTTTCTCATGTTATCACTTCAGTTCTCCTTCCTTAATTAAACAGCTAATGGTTTCTTTATTTATTGTATACACCTCTGAGGCACATACAGGCTGTTGGGTAAAATGTGGCAATCCCACATCGTGCGTTGGTATGCACATAGCAATGCCATAATGAGATATTTAAAGTCCTTGCCTTTCTTTGATGGCCTGCCCTTCCTTCCCCTTCCCAAATTGCTACCAGTGCTGCACCAGTGCCACTGTACCTATCAAAAGCCCACTCATGCATCCTTCTTCCACACAGACACATTCCTGTTCCACACAGACACAGTCCTGCTTTCTTCTTGCTACCCTCTGCTCATGAGAAGCTCTCTGTCGTCCTGCATTATTATTCTGCCTTCAAATCTTTTCTTGTTTCCTCTTTCACCAAATCTGGACACCAGAAGGAAGTTGCTGATGTGCTGGAACACTGCGTCTTACAGTAATTTATCTCACTTTTGTGTAACTTCCAGCATTAAGTTTCCTTTCCTTGATGATGTTCATTCCTGAGGACTGTCATTGGTAGCTTTGGATAGGATAGCAGGTAGGAAGGAGGTCCTCACTACAATTCATCTTGAAGAAAATGAAAGCAACTCTGGATTCCTCCAGAAATAACCTCCCCATCTTGCAGGGCCACACCAGCTCTGCTGCATGGCTGGAACGTCCCAGCATTTGGAGCAAGTCTTTGTTGAATTCAGGAGTAGGTGATGGTGAGAAAGGAGATGTCATCACTTTGCATTAAAGATATACTCATGTGAAACTCGTGTGCAGTCTGAGCAAGACTAAATCCAAGAACAAGAGAAACACCCTCCCCATTTGCAGAAGAGGGAAGGGAGGAAAAAGCAAATGGAAAACATAAATAGAAAAATGGTTCCACTGAGATGAGTAGTAAATACTGCCCAGGGCACATTCAGCCACCTATGTTGGGGTCCAACTCGTATTGGCTGGTAGAAATCCCCTCTGTTAGATCTGCACTCCTGCCTCTAGAAAAGAGCTGAAAATCAGCCTAAAAAGTCATCTCAAGCCAGTGGTCTGGTAGGGCAGGGTAGCACCAGCAGCACACCAACAGCAGGGAGAAGTGGGACCAGCAGTGCACACAGGTTTGCTTTGTCCTCCCTCTGCCATCCAGGAGCAACCTCTGCCCTTTCCCCAGCAAAGTTATTTCAGAAATCAACTCCTTTCGGCTCAGCTGACTTCTAGCCTCATGCATTTTTATACACTTTCTGCAAGAACGGGAAGGATTATTTACATTTTTTAATAGGCCTGACAGTTTGAAAGTAATTGGGGGTTTATAATGGGCTTGTTTAGGTCTTCTTTGTCCACTTGAATTCCAATGGCTAGTCTTAGGCCTAACGAGCAATATTATCTCTATGGTGATGAGAGAACCTCAACAGGAAGCCCTGAAGTGAAAGAGGAATCACTGGTGTGTTTTGTTTTGTTATGCTGTGTTTTGTTGGTCTTTTTTTTCTTTTGAATCTAGATTTCAAAGCAAAAACAGCATAGCAAAATTTAAAGCAAGAGCAAAATTCCTCCAGCCATCCAGTGCTCTGTCTTCCTCTGCTGGTTCTCCCAGGAGCACGTAAGCCTGTGTCTGATCTTTATCAAGGTGGGTTTTTTCCTTCCTGGCAAAGATCTGCATTTATGTGTTCTATTATGGTTCTAAGATGATCTTAACCCTGATTTTTCTTTTGGGAGAATTGGATGCTTGGTGTTAAGGATGGAATTAACCTGCAAAACTCAAGGTCTGGGATCAGATTCCTGCAGCTGAATCTCAAGGACTCAGGCTGCTTACATGTTAGAGATGTTATGCTCTGAGCCTAATGTTCAAATTGGGTCCTTGCTTCTCTGGGCCTCAGTTTACCATCTTTTTAAGAGAAGAAAGATCAGTCCCTGTCTTCTGCAAAAGTAAGGATATAAATGCAACAGAGATCAGCAGGGCTTAGGAGGAGTAGGATGTGTCTTCCAAAACCCACAAAAAACAGTGATAATGAGGGGGGAAAAAAAGGAGGACTAGCAATGACACCCCTGGTCAGCAGACATCAGCACATGGGTTCATTTCAGCAAAAGCAAGCAGTGATGCTATGGGATATACCTGGCTTTGTCAAGGGCAGAGCCTCTCAGTTCACACCTCATACCTGTGCCTCAGACCTCCATGACATGCAGGACACACCAGTCAATCGCTGCCCATGTCCCACGTTGTTATTCTTTTCTCAGAGCAGCTAAAGCTGTGGAAATAATTAACCTTTGTAAGCAAAGCAAAGAGGAATGGAGGTGTTGCCATTTGCCGTTGCTCTTGCTTGCACTTGACTGCATGATTTGTATTGAAACCCATGCAAGGGGTAGCTTTCTTCACCAGATATCAAGCATAGGACTGTGCACTCTGATTTCCTTCTCCCATGGAGCAGAGGGACAATAACAACGATGCCCATTCCTGGTGTTTTCTGGCTCCCACAGCCCCAGGAGGGCCTTCTCCAGCCCCCTTGCAGCAAAGAGCCATAGGAGCCATTCCTTAGCCCCAGCATCAAGACCTGGCACCCGCAGCAGTGCTGCCCGATCCTTGCTGTACCTTCCAAAAACATGCATGGGGTGTATGCAGTGATGAACAGGTGTCCACACACCATGGAGGGCAGCAGGGGTGGAGGAAAAGTCAAAGACAGGGAAAGGAGATAAGAGAGATGGGATGGGAGTGGGAGAAAGGCAGCAGCGGGGAGAGGGAAAGTGGGAAATGAATTGAAATGAGTTAGAAAATTCCAAGCAGACGAGCCCGAGCATTCGGCAGCTGAGATGTGGGGCTTCATTAGTACAGACCGGCGGAAGATAGAGACATTAAGGAAGGAAATGTGTGACTCACGGGGGAAAATGGGAAAAACAACACACACCATAGCAGCTGCTCCGTTTACTTCAATTAAAGAACAGCTCAAAGGGTATGTTAAGGGGAAAGGAGGGGGAAGAAAACAAAGGCACAAACAACAGAAAAAAGGCAACCAGATGAAGCAACTGTTACCCTCAAGCACTTAAAGGAACCGACTCAGTCGTTTGAACACAAAGCCAGCATTTCTCACCCTGTGCCTCCAAAGAGGTCCAAGCTGCAGAGCCAGGCTGTGGCAGGAGCTGCACGTTGGGAAGGGAAGCACATTGGTGCCAGGGTTGGGGGAGATGCCAATGAAGCCTCTCCATCCTCTTGGAGTTACCCCATAGCCACCCCAGCTCACCTGCCTTAATTTCTACCCCAATTCCTCAGACCTCAATGAGCACTGAGAAATGTTATAGTGCAAATTGAATGAATTCCAGTGAATCACATTTTCAGCTTTCAGGTGACAAGTGGTGGAAGTGAAGAACAGAGTGGATCTGGAAGAGCAAAGGTGAGAGGCAGCAGAAGGAAGGGATGGAAGAAACTTCCACTTCTCAAGGTGTCTCCTCCTTGCAGCTTTCACCAGGACAAAAATTTGTGAAGGACTTACAGCAGAAGAAAGTTTTCGGTTTCGAGTCCACTAACTGGCATAGATCTGTGGTTTCTTTTCTGGTTCCCTCACATAAGAGGTTTATCGCTTTGCTCCAGCTGTGACACCAGCCTGCAAGGGTTAGTTGCTTTGCTTGGTTGACTGAAGCCTCAAATCTGGAGGTTACTGGGTCAACTCCAACTCACGGCCTTCCCAGGTGATCAACAGAGACAACTTCACAATGTCAGAAAAGGTCTGCTTTCATTTCTGGTCGGGGAAAATCTTTGTTCAGATTTTATCCTTCCCTCTTTATCTTTGTGGGTGCTTCCCAGTTCCTGGATACAGCAAATCCATGACCCTTGGCTGACTCATTCCTCATTCGAGCATAGCAGTGGATTTCATTACAAAGTCCCATGGTCTCGGGATAATTACCTGCCCAAAGTCTCAGATGGAGCGCCAAGATACAAGCAAACTCCCCAACTCCTGACATTTATCGCTCTAAAGAGCAGCCAGCGGAAAAGCAGCCCCGATCAGATAAGAGGTGTCAGTCAAGATTTCAATGTATTCAGCTGCAGCTTGAAAAGGACACATCGCAGGGTATCTGCAGCATGAAGCATGTCAAATGCTAAAGCTCCACGGCATGGGAATCAGCACAATGTACCCCATCTCCATACATGATAATGGGAAACTCATCATCCTCTTACATGAGCTTTAATGCCAAAAAGTTGCCACGGAGAACCACTGAGGACAGAAGGGTTTTTTCTTCAAAGTTTCCGAGATAGGCAGCATTAAAGGCTCTTGCTTTGAGCTGGCTGTGTGTTACGCTTCCTCTCCATCCCTTCATCTCTCCCCACTCAAGCTGTGTCTCAGTCAGCACCCAGTTGTTAAATTGTGGATGGATTAAAGAGCACGAAAAAGTGCTTTTTTTAGGAAAGCAATGTTTATCTATCTCTCATCTGGGTGAGTGTTAAACTTCAGATCCTCTGCTCCTCTAATGATCGTTGCATGGCGGTGCATTCCAAGCCTTTGCTTTGCACAGTAGCAGGGATGTTTGATCTAAAAGCTTCTCTTTGCCCAAGATTAAATCTGAATTTGGATCACCCTTTGGGGTCTAATTGCATAGGATTTTAGTGACACAGGGCCACAGAGTATATCGGCAAGAAGAAGAGAACAGGAATTCCTCAAATGACCCAACAGGAGATTTCAAAAACATTTTGGGTGGACTATAAAATGAAGCTAAAACCCAGCAAAACCAGCTTTCCTTGTTCAGTGTTAGAGATGGAAAAAAGAGAGAGGATAATCTCTCCAATCAAATTCCTAGAATTCGTGCAGTCTTCCAACTAATGCCAACCTAGAAGCAGCATTGACCGAATTCAGACCCTCGCTGATGGAGACGTGGGTGGACAGGGATCAAACCGACAGCAAGTTCCTCAAAACGGTGAAGTTTCGACACTGCATTAGGCATAATTACACCTGTCAGAGATGACACACTCCTGGAAATGTTCTGTTGCAGAGCTAATGGCAGAGGGACCCTCGCAAAACCCTTCACATCATTTCTGGATGCCTCAGGCCTTCAGAAACTGTTTGACAGGCAGATGATGCCTTGCCGTGCAACAGGAGACTTTGGTTTAACTACAGGTGGGTTTGGACCAAACAGCTTTGCTTTTCTTGATCTGGAAAAGTCCACTTTTTGCATTTTGGGAGTGTCACCACTGAAAAAGATATAAGAAATACCATGTCATAAAATGACCACCTGGCGGTTAGCCGCTCTGGCCTGTCACCTCCCGTGAAGGGCAAACACTTCAACACAGCAGCAAAACACACAATGAAACTGGGCTGCCTGGTAAGATAAACTCCTGGTTCCACCCCCTCCTCAACCCTTCAAATGACTTCTACCAAAAAAAAAAATAGGAGACGTTTTCCCCCAAAAATGTATCCCTGCATGGGACCTGCCACGCTGCAGGGGAGGCTTTTTTACCTGCCCAAAGGTGCTTCCCTCATTGCCACAGCACCACACGCTTTCTGCTTCACATGCCCTGGGGAGCGAGAAGGTCGACGCTGAGGGATGAAATGCTGCAATCCTCATCCCGTGAGATTAAAGGAAGGGAGAAGGGATGGAGCATGCCAAACGCAGCGAGCCTTGGATAAGTGCTCATTGTCTTCACTGGGACCTGAGTCTGAATAAGAACAGAGAATTTTGGGATTTGGCAGGGTGTTTGTAAAGCCTTGTAGAATGACTGCTATGTGCATGCAGCTAGTTTTCATGCATAATATATATAGGAGCATACCATATGTTTAAAGCACCAGGCAATCGGGACAATCTTGGATCACATTATAACGCTTTCGTACGGTGTTGCATTTGTTCTAAACAGATGCATTTCTCCTCACCCCCCCCTCGGGTTCCCAGCCTGCCAACACTCACTTGTAAGGAAACCAGGTGTCCATCTTTAAAAAAAGGAAATAAATCAGTATCCAAAGGAATCCATCCAGGAAGAAAGAAAGTGCCCGTCTCTGCTATTTTCATTTCAAACAGGAAATATGTTGCCAAACAAACTAACAAACGGACAAACAAGAATCAAAATAAGGAAAAGGGAGACATGAAAACTCACAGGAATTAGGTTCTGAATTCTACAAAGCCAAATGCTAATCGCGCCAATCCTCAAATGAACAGAACAGATGAATTCAAGAACAGAAAGAGCACCAACGATAGCAGATACGCTCTGGATGAAACATGTCCTGCATTGGTTATGAGAAGGGCTGGATGCTCTTATCTTTAAAGTGTATGGTTTGATTTTGTATTAATTCATCAGCAGCATCACAGATCCCAGGGGCTTATCTCCACTCATAATAAGTGCTTTGCATATGTGGTTGGAAAAGAACCGTGGTGTGATTTGTCTCGGTGCTGCTCTCTGCTGTCACCATGTCACCCTGCTAGGGAGGTGTCACCTTTTGGCAGACCCCTCCACATACCAGGAGCTCTGTCAGGCCCTGGCTCAGCCCCAGTGGGTGCAGGGTGCCCCACCAGTGCAAGTGGCATTCAGGGGAGAGTCCAGCATCCCCCAGCATCTCCCAGCATGCTGGGTGAGGATGTGGAGGAAACTCAAGGCCAATTCGCCTTGTGCCCATCACTCCCAAGTCAGCATCACTCCCTGTCCTCCTGCAATGCTTCAAGAGACATTGCCTCCAACAATCCCTAGGGAGAGCAAAATCACCTCACAGGCAAAAAGCATCCGACTCAGCAGCAGAGCAGCTGGGAAAGCCTCCCCATCCTTCACATGGAGTTCCCTCCACTCCTGTGAGCTCTTAAGGCCATGTTTTATATCCTAATTAAACTGAAAGAAAAGGAATTGGATAACAGTCGAGAAGATTTGCAAGCTACATCTATTTCAGAAAATGACTCATGTTCCCACTAGTGTAGCTCATCAGGTCCAGCACATGCTCTAATGTGTGGGACTAATAGATTTGTAACAGTGATATCTAATATGAGTCTGCTCCAGTTACATACTTATCATGGGTCCTCACAGGCTTTCCATCAAAGCTGCTGAATGAAAGCCCTTTTTATTAAAGAAAGAGGAAAAAAAAAACCCTCTTTGCCCATAAATCGCTCAGCACATTAGCCCCCAAAACAATTCACTGAGGCAAGGTCATATTTCCCTTACATTAATTTAGATCCTTGGAAAGTTCAATGAGATGAGAAGACAAGACAAAACACAAGAGGATGTGTCTTTGGCTGCTATGAATCAGTGTTGCTTCCCACCAGCTGAGAATCCAACTGTATATCTAGAGGGAGCTATAGGAAATATATAACAATTTCTTTACATTGGGGTGTGGTAATGATGATCCATATGTTGCCTTATTACTTGAGAAAGAAGGGAGCAGCTACAATGACAAATGGCACCTGACAGGTGAGAGGTGAGGTTTTACAGCCCCATGGGAAAAGCCTCTTGGATTTCAATTTTGTCTCGTGGTGCTGGGAGTCACCACAATTAAGCAGAGGGGAAAAATATTTTGTGGCTTTATTTCCATGCAATATTTTAGCAGGATAGGTCCTAATGTCAGTCCCGGGCGGGAGGAAGACGTGACAAGTCAAGTCACAGAGGGACAGGCTGAACTGAAATACACCCATGATGCTGCTCTGCCTCTCGGTTCGCTCCCATCTGAGCAGCAAGGAAAGCTGCCAGCTCCAAACCCTGTACCGTGCGCTGTCCCTTTGATACTGCAGCTCTCTCCTTCATGTTTACACCCTTCAGATATTTTTAGGCTCTTTTTTTCCCCGCACACAGAAGTACGCGTTGTCAACTCATAGCCTTGTTTAGCGGTTTGAGGCTTTCCACATAAATCAGTTTTTCCGAGCGTCTGATCATGTAGTGATCAGAAGGGGTGGTCTGGTCACTCTTCTTTTAGCTTCCTCCCAGGTGTCATTATCTGGTCACGTTGTGGTGGCCAGGACCAAGCGTGCCGTTCATTTTGAGGACAAATCAGAACCACACAGGGAAGGGCTGTTTCCTTCCCACATCATAATTTGCCTCCGCGGAGGCAGACAATTTTATTTGCAGTAATATACTATTTCAGACTGATCTCCAATTTGTCATCTGCTGGCACCTCAAGGACCCTTTCTTTGCCTTACCTGGAACTGGTGGAAAATAGGTTGTCAAAACTGTTAATTTCTGAAATAGTTGGAGGGGGGAAGGTATTCCCTGAAAACACCTTATGGTTTAGGATTAATTCTTTTTGATGGATGGAAACTCATCTTTTTAAATTATTATCTTCTCCCCAGGGAAACAAGGGTTTAATCTGCTTCCCCTTGAGGCCTTCCAAATCTCTTTTTTTTTGTGGATTGTCTCAAGTATTTTGGATAGCGTTACGGTACATAGGAATATTTGGCAGGCTTAACAACAAGCAAATATCAAATTACTGTAATGGATTTGTGGGCACACTCTGGTCCAAGTAGACAGACAGCTAAGCACTACGAAATGTTTGGTCAAATAATTATTCCCATGAAATGCCATTCTCCATAGTGGTCATCTTATCCAGATCGAATCCTTGCTCCTTCCCTAAAAGAAATTTCTCAGAACCTGCTTGTTTTCCCCTTCAGGCATCATTAAAATCAGCCACCTCAGATCATGAAATAGAAACGCATTCAACCCATGATTCTAGGAAAAAAAAGCTGTTTCAGGCCAAATCCAATTATGTACCATGTTTGTAACTTCAGTCCAGAAAACCTTTGGAGCCAAATAGGTCTGTGCTAGACATTATGGGGTGATTCTTAGCAAAAAATCTCCTACGGCCACAGTCACTCCTTCCTGTCCCACACTTGCAATGAACCCCAAGAGCTGGCACACCTAAGTTGGTTGTTGACTTGAACACTGGGTTGTTGGGAGCAGGATGACAATTACCCAGGGCTTGATGAGATCTCCACCATTTGCCCACCTCCAACCCCCAGCACTTTCCAGCACAAAAAGCTACTCCCAGGTCAGCAACTTTGCAACTGAGTCCCAGATGTGAGTATTGGATCAATGGGTATTCATCAGGTATTGAGCTCATCGCTGTACGTGACAGCTCTCGCCGCTGTAAAATGCAATCCTGCCTCTTTACGGGCTCCATGGGTTACAGAGAGCGGTGGGTAACCATGGAAACGGTGTTGTAAACCAGCGTGGGAGTTGACGAGTAATAACCATGCAACACCTGAATAGAGACCTTCAGAAGGAGTCGTTACGGATGCGTTTGTGATGGGTTCGAGCAGGGATGTCCTGTGTGGGTTGGAGGGCAGGGTTAGCTTGGGAAGATGGGTACCGGGTACCACCCATTAATACCACTTAAGGCCCTTCAGTTTAAGGCCCAGAAACCTACTATATTTATGCTATTTTCATTCAGCTTCTGAAAATAGCCTATGATGCTGAGTTCTGCTTCCTATCCCTGCACAGCTTTGGGGCTGTGTTCACCAAAATCTCCTATGAGCATGTGTAGGACCCTGCAAGCCTGGTGAGAATTTTCTGGAGGAAGTCCTGGCTCTTCTGGGCTTGTTCCAAAGACCAGTTCATGTCTGGAGAACACCCTTCTAATTCCATGGAAGTACTTAAATATCAGATATTATCCTAGAATTAGTGGTGTTCAGTGACCTACAGTAACCTGCAGAAGCAGGTTCACAGATCAACATCATAAAAATATCAGCTTCTGTTCTTTCAAAGAGAAGCTGAATGCCAACAGTGCTCAAACAGATATGCCACACCAAGGAGCTTTTGGATTAAACACTGAGCTTCTCAACTGTTTCAAGACACTCCCATGAATCTCAGTGTACTGTGGGGACTGTAGAAGGTACAAAAATAAAGGCCATGGCTTCAGGAGGAGAGGAAGAGCAGATGCTCTTCCTTCACCTCCATTATTCATCTGCACTGGGGACAGTTACCATCTGGACCTGAGATTTCAGGTCAGCATTATTCCTTTTCTTGCGATATCTGCATCTTCAGCAGTATAAAACAGTGATGGAAGTGCAGCACGGTCCTACGCTGACACTGGTTTCTGTCTGTGAAATCTCCTACACACAGGACATGATAATAAATCATACACAGAGCACACTGATCGATTCTGGCCGAGCAGTATGTTGGTCTCCAGGGTCAACAAACCAGCACTTAAATAAAGTTTCCTTGCTCGATGTGCTATGCTGCAATAAAAAAAAAAGTTGTTCTGCATCCCAGGCAGGTCATTTAGTCTCCTGTGCAAGGAGAATGTCGACAAGGTACACATGTAAGCATCAGGAAATGCTCCCACCTGATGTTCTCAAAGTGAGCTCTCCAGCAGCTCAACGTTCCCCCTGTAGTTCTCCTAATAATTAATGGAAATAAGAATCCTCTGGGAAAATTGTCACCGGATAATTAATAAAAAATGAAAATGAGAGAGCAAGAAGAAAGAACAGAGATGTTGCAGAAAGCTTGCAAATTGAAAGAGGCGGACTTACAGTTGTAATGTCTCTCCCGGTCTCAGAGGGAACGTAATGCGTGGTCTACGTCCAGGACTCTCTGCTTCCTCCATTCACACTTCTGAAACAAGAGACTTTGTGATGGAAATGTTTGCGCCTTGCCACATTTCTCAATGGCACAGACATGCTGGCACAGACAGGGAAATGTCCATCAAGGACAAATCTCCAGAGCCCTGTGGGAATCTGTTACCAGGCAATCACTTGAAAATAGAGGTCACTGTTTGTTTTTTACCTGTGGGTTCAATCTGCTTATCAGTTTGATAGGGGCAGTGCATTAAAACCCAGGAAAGATGTCCTTTCTCTATCAAAAAAGTGATGAAATGTCCTTTTTCCTTGGCATCTCCGAAATGCCTCCCCAAAGAGAGGATGCTCTTCCTCATGCTCAAGCACATTTCTCTCACTGCTCTTAAAGGAGACTAGAGAAGATTTATAAAAAGAAAAAAACACCAAACTTTAAAGGTCAAAAATTGATGTCCTGTTAGGAAATGGGGTTGAGAAACCATTGCAGTCCTCACCTGCAGTTGGCCAACACGAGTGCCTGAGCTATCACAGTTGCTGGGGAATCCTGAGAGGGAAGAGGATGAAGATGGATGGTCTTACGATTAAGCCAGAAGACAGGGATTCGAGGGATCTGGCGGCACTTACAGACCTCCTGTGCTGACTTTGGGCAAGTCAATTAACCTCTCTGTGCCTCTGCTTGCCATCTGTAACATGGAGATAAGAGACTTCCCTACAGCACCGGGTCGTTTGCAGGAGACGTGTGTGTTTGACAGATGCTCTCATCCGATGCCAACAGGAGTCATGAGTTTTCATTGACAGGAGAGTGATGGAGTGGAGAAGACACTGCCGTTTGGGGTTATGTAGCTTTGTGAAAACTCAATAGGTATCTGTCCTGCTTCCCTCCCACCTCCTTTGCCCCTGTCTGTCTTTCAAGGCACGAATGCTCTCTTGGCTGAGCACTGGCTCAGCTGTGGGAACCCACAAGTCTCATAGGATGCTTCCCATCCCTCCGTGAGGGCTCAAGCCGGTCAGCAAGGATTTTGGCCACTAAAATTTTTCTGCCACAAGGCACCCAGATAAATCCCCATTCCTGGAGGGACATCCTGCCCATTGCAGCGGGGTGAGAGACATCGCAGCTGGCCTGGCTTGTCCGTCGTTCCGATCATGCCACAGGGGCACGCTGATCCCTCCAAACCCATCGCAGCTCTGGAAACAAGGGAACATAATTTGCCATTATGTTTTTTTCGATTTCTGGATTCTTTTTTTAAAAACATCTGATAATAAAAGCATTCCTATGCTTTCACAGGGAACGCTGTATTTCCCCTGCCAGCTTCACAAGACAAGTTAAAACAGCTAATCCCGACCCTGGCAGAGCCCGCCTGACCCTTCTCTGCAAGGATCGGGGGGAGGATTTCTTTCCCTTTCCTGTTGGAGATTTTTTTTTCCCTTGTATTAAAATCCCATAGTGTTATTAAAAGGAATTGTTCAATCGCATTAATTGGCTCGGAAGATAAATTCTTCCCTCAGCCTGGGGGTCATGGCCATCAGCAGCTATTTATTAGCTGCATTGATTGAGAAGAACAGCCTTTAAATGGAAATAAATTGAATTCTATGGCAAAGAGGATTCCATACAAGCTATTAATGTAAGACAGAGCTTAGCAGTTTTATTTTTTATTTATTTTTCCCCTCCTCAGCTATCCCCAAGCTCCCAGCTCTCACACCAGCCATCCCTTCCTCATCATGGGAGGGTTCCTTACCTACACAGGTGAGAGCAGGCACAAGAGTGCTGGTGTTGAAGGAGACTTGGATGAGCTCAGGGAGGCACAAAATCAGGTCTCCAGGAGCCAGTGGAGGAAGGAGGAGTGATGGGGAGCAAAACAAGACATCCCCATAGCCATGCAACCCATAGGCATGCACAACAGAAATGAGAGGGGGAGCAGATCTCTCCCATGCTCTCCGGGGCATTTTTATTATATTTTTGCCTTTTCCACTGCTCAGGGGTTGTCTTTACCACTCCCCCATCAGCTCCAGAATACATTTCATGGTGCTCGCCTTCATTCCAGAGTTTAATTGCTTGAGATTGTTACTTGTAGGCTGTTAATTTATTAAAACCAGATCTCCCGTATTACTCTGGAGCCCAGAAGAATCATCGCCTTCTATTAAAGGCAGTGGCGCGTGCCCGTCTGTCTTTTTTCTCTGGTCACCTCTGTAATTGCAGTTCTCTGCTAAGATGGAAAGCTCCCCCCTATCAGCTAAGCATCCTCTGCAGGATGGGTTTGGCTGAGGAACATGTACTGGAGACAAACTCACTCGGGATGTAAACAGATAAAACTCCCCTGGTGTCCACGGAGGAGTCTGTGATGGCACTGGGGGCACACAGAGCCTCTGAGCTGTTCCTCAGGTGAGACAAAAAGTGAATTCAGAGGCTGCTGGTCACAGACAGTCTCTGGAGGCATCATACAAACCAAACTTTGCCAAAATAGGATAACAGATCCCTGTAGCATCCAACAGAGCCAGCACTACCCTCACCTAGCAAAGCACAGACAGATTTTCCTTGGTTGCATGGGGCATATTTTGAGTCAAATGCAGCAAAACCAGACACTTGCACCATACACTGGTGCCATGAGCATGGATGGAATTCATATACCAGGAGATATATATAGAGAGATATATACATATATATGTATATATCTTCATATACCAGGACAGGAGGTATATGAGAACAGGCAGCTGATATAGGCCAGTATCTCCCCACTACTTCTCAACCACCATCTCTCCAACAGCTCCCTTCAACTCCCTCAGGGTGCCCATCTGCCTTCATCATGTCCTACCCTGGCAGCCCCATGCACACGTCTGATCCTACAGAGCTGCTCAATAACATCCAAAATGCAGAAGTAGCATCCCTTAAGGCACTGCCTGAGCCTGGTTTTCAAACTCATAAAGGAAGGAAATCAACAGACAATTGGGAGACAGAAAATCACAGTGTGGGGGATGTCTGCCCCTCTCAGAGTGTTTTCTGGGGTCCTGCCATCACAAGAGACAAATACCACCCAATATGTTACAGAGTCACCAACTCACACAGCCCCCTTGAGACATGGCACCATCCCTATCTTAGACACACAATGTGCAGCCTCCCCCCAATTTGAATGCCTCTGGTTTGTATTCTCACCTAGCTTTGAGCTCCACTGATATAAAAGTGCAAGCCCAAACGTGAGATAAAACCATCACCAAATGCTAGACAAGGCACAGGATCCAGCCCAGCTGAGGGGATTCCAGTATCTCCAGCTGAGGGGATTCCAGTATCCCCAGTCTGCCCTCAGGAGGGGCTCAGGAGTCCAAGTTCGCCTGCAGTCCATAGGCCACTGATGCTCCATGAGGCACCCACACAGATGATAATGGGACATGAGACAGACAGTAGCTTTCTGTATCCAAAACAGAGTGGGTGCATCTATGATGTTGAAGAAGCTGAGAGTTGCTGATCCAGACTCCCAATCCTAGAAGTGGTGTGGCTGGAGGTGGTGGTAAGAGCTGTGGGTTGGACTGGATATGAGGGTTTCTCAGGGCTACAGAGCAGGAACAAGCCAGACTACCTGCTCTGCTGCTTGTAGACTGGTTTGGACCTACATCCTTTGAAGGTCTGGTTTCCTGTTCCCAAAACAGCCTGTGTTATTCTAGGATTGCTTTGGTTTTACCTAAGTACTTGATTTATTTTAAGTACAAATGTTCCGGGATCTAATCTGAGATCTGCAAGCAGGAGCATACAGCAAAAGGTGACACTTACAAAGATCCCCAAAACCCATTTAATTTAGATTAAACAAGGCAGTTATTGTGTTTTAATATGGGAATTGATTATTATAAGTATGTGTATTGAGCTCAACAGCTTAGATTTATATCTATTTCATCAGTGTTAATCTTTGATAAATATGTTTTTAATAATCGCTAGGTATTTATTGAACATAAAACTGTCTTGTGAAATTGAGAGTAAGATTGCTAAAGATACTTATTGTATACCACCACAATGCAAATCCATTATTAAAAACCTTTCACTGAGGTTTACTTTTAACCACAACACAGCAGATATGCATACTGCATAGTTAATCTATAATAAATGTATTTGTAATAAACTATTGATATTTAACCTGCAGTTACCACCTTAATAAACAGCATTCACTGAAATGAAGCAGCCAGGCTGCTCTTTTTAGCTCTGTCAAACACTTGGGGGATGTGGGGTGAGAAGGGAGAAAGCTGTGCCCTGGAACAAGGCGGTTTATTTATTGGTCCTCCACAGCCCCCATCTACCCTGGCAACTGGGCTCATTGAGTCCCCAAATCTCCAGCCCCATGTTCTTACACAGCTCTGCCATTTGATCCGAGTCCTACGGCAAATTAACATTTGGCCCCAGCTGCCTATGAGATACAAAGGCTGTGATTTCAACCCCTGGTGTCCTCCGATGATGTTCTGTCTGCCCAAGAGTTTTGCAAAGTGGATAAACATCCTCGAGGGATCAGGAGCAGACCAGAGACCATACCCTAGGGGTGGGAAAAACACAAGCTTTCTGAAAATATGGATCAACAGGGAAGCTCAAATGAGGAGATTTCAGCTTTGAACTCAGCAGAGGCCACCAAACGCCTTTGACACATGGACAAGATGGGAGCCTGACTCCAAGCCATCAGAGGCCAAAGGCTTGACCCACAATGCAGCTTAGACTCCCTGGGATACTCTCAAAGATGTATTTGTCATTTTTTGCATCACTTAACAACTGAGGTTAGCAGCAACAAGTCAGCTCTAGTGGATACACACCATATTTCCCTCCCAGCACTAATCAAATGGCAGAGGAGCAGAGTAATTCCTCCCGTGTCCTCTCCTCTGGGTCCTGCCCCATTTGTTAGATGGCCCTGTAATCTTTCCTGTAGGCCACTGCCTGATTCCCATATATCAGAGAGCGCCAAAGATCTTAACATGCAACTTCTAATTGAGCTGTTATCATCTGCCACAAACATGAAATTAATGGTCCTACATCATAATCATAAATTCATACATAACCCCATGCACCAGCAAATAACTCTTTGCAGTGATACTACAATGGTAAGCTGATTTGCAAGAAGCGCACGCTACCCGGGAATCCTAATTAACCGAATTAACACCATCACTTCAAATCATGTCCCAGCAGTAGGACATTTCCGATTGGCCTCGGGCTGGAGCAAAGCAGCCAAATGAAAACCTGACAGCAACTCCATGGGCCCAGCAGACCAACCCTTTGCTGAGGCAAATATCTGCTGCCCATCCGTGCCCACGAGCAAGGGAGCAAAAAATCTCACGAGTGCTTGTAGGTACCAGCCTGAGACAGACTACAGCGTAGCAATGCTGTGCAGCAGTTCTGTTTCTCATGCATTCCCCAAATTTTACCATCAGGAGCCCATTTCTGCCATGCTGGCTTGCTCCAGGGGGCTGTGACCCTGCCAGACCCCCTGAGCAGTGCCAGGTAGTGCTTTGGGGAGCCAAGCAGTGAGTCTGGGGTCTCACTTGTTTGCACTGGTTTCTACCTGGGACTTGTCTGAGCTGTTTAGAGCTCAACGTCTCTTTTTTGCCCCCTTCAGGGTAGCCAGGTTTTTCTATTTCTGCCATGGGGAAAAAAGAGTCGTTATTTTGGGAGCATGTGGGATTCAAGCCCACGATGGTCTCAGCACTCCCTGCATGAAGAGCAAGAGATGTATCCTGTGTGCCAGAGGGACCGACTCACATCTCTCCACACACGCAGTGGTAGGGAGGCTTGGTCCCATGTTGAGACTCTGAATGGGCTCAGCTCCCCAGGCACAGGGCCTAGAGCTCAATCCTTGCTCTGAATCGATGCTCTAGAAGCTGAGGTGGAGGGTTTAGATCAAGAGAAAAAGGAAGATCCTACCAGAAGTGGGGTTCGAACCCACGCGGGCATGTGCCCATTGGATCTTAAGTCCAACGCCTTCACCACTCGGCCATCCTGGTGGGCTGGGAGCTCTGTCCTGGCCCACCAGTTCATCCCCTGCAGGGCACGCACCTCACCAAGTCCTCAAGGCTCCAACCCAAGACCTCCCAGAGCCCGGAGACACCTTCCTCTCCTCATGGCTTTCTTTGGTGTCCCCTGCATACTGGTGGAACTGCTCAGTGGGAGGCACCAGGTCTTGTGGGCCATGGAGGAGGGCACTGCCCCTGTGTGCCATACTCGATCTTCGTGCAAGGACTATAGTAATGGTGATAACACAGCCAAGGGATGCAGGATGGGGCATCTCTGGAGGGTCTTGGGTGCCCAGGGGAAAGGGACAGCTCTGACAGCCTGACACACTCTCAAAGCACTGTCCTTGCACCTCAGGTCCCACTCTTTACACCCGTCAGTCCTTACCTGGGACTCTGCTGGAGTGTTTGGCTGGGAAAACTGGTGGAGCAGGGGAGTCTTTCTTCTTCATTTGGGGTGAGGTAGAGCTTTTTTTTCTGCCATCTGGGGAAAAGAAAAAAAAATAAAAGAAAACCAAACACAAAAACCTCAGTTGAATCACATGGGATTCAAACTCACAACCCCCAGGTACCTTTGTGCAGGATGTCTTTAGCCCTTAAGCCACAGGAGCCTGATAGTATTTGTCTCTGGTTTTAGTCACCCTCACTCTTCCCAGGCCAACATCTTCACAAAGGGATGCTGCCACACAGAGATGAGAGGCATTTCCACCTTGCTTCCCCAGGGGCTGCTCAGGACCCTGCTCTGGGGTAGCTGAGCTGCTCAGACAGCTTGCCACTGACTGCTGCAGAGGTAAGAGGCACAGGCCAGAAAAATGTGTGTTTCCAGGTCTCAAAAGAAGACACAAAAATCCTTAGTCAGGAGAGGTCACTCTGGCCTCTAGAGATAATTTGGGAGTGGTAGGAAGCAAGGCAGAAGGACCTCAGGCGTCCCAGTGGAGAATACTGCAGGTCCTCGTCTCAGCAGAGGATTGGGTTGTTCTATTTACACGCAAAAATCCTCCCAGGAGGAAATTCACCCCCTGAGGTGCAAAGAGGGGCCAACAACTTTCCCTGCCTCCCTTTGCCCTTCCCGTTACAGTCACAGCTCCCCACTACGCTGGTCTGTGTGTGCAGAATCACAGCTCAGCATCCCTGGATGCCTCCAGCTGCAGCGCCCGCATTAATAACAAATGAAGCCATGCTCACCAAGGGTGTTGCGCTCACCAGCTCCCGAGGAATCTGCTCCTAATGAGCGACTTCAAAGCATTAATGAGCTTGCAGAGCTCTCCTCTTCGTTTGCAGATCTGGACCTCGCATGCTTGGCATTAAGACAGGGGTCACCCGTCAGGCAAAGAGAATGCGTGTGCATGTCGGCGAATATAATATATTTGTCATCCTCTAAGAAGCAAAGATTAATCATGCCCTCTCCAAAGGGAAGCTTTTACACCACATCTGCTCTTTGCAGCATGGAGAGAAGGGGCCTGCCCACAAGGACATCCTTGACCCACACTGCTCAGACCCCCATTGTGTCCAGCAAGCCCAGCTTTGAAGTTCACATCCCACCTTAACTCTCTGGGTGCAGTCTGGGAAACGCTACTTGAATTGCAACCTGAGGGATGAATAAAGGGGTGGAATTGTGCTCCAGTGTGAGTTTAAGGCATGCATGGAGGGAGTGGTGTGGATGTGTGCAAGAGCAGGTCTGACTGACACTTCCTGCTCTGTGCCATCCTCCCAGCACCAGCAAGGAAAGGAGATGCTGGTGCAGAACAACAAGGGCTGAAAAATATTCCCTCCAGGACCACTCTCTCCTCATCACAAACCCCTCCAAGCCTCCCTAAGCTCATCATAAATCTCTGTGTTGAAACAGCCTCCAGTGCCTGCCCAGCTACCAGCCCAGTTGCACCCATTTAGGGGCTGAGCCTGTCCAACCTGCTGGATTGTCCTCCAGGACAATCTCCACATGGTCTACAGTGCCATCAGCATAGAGGCAGCTCAGCTTTCCTTGCCCAGTTCAATCATACCATGACACATATGCAGGGGGTCACTGGCACCACCTTGCTGTATTTAAAAACAATGCTTCCCAGCATCTTCCATGGCCGGGCAACATCGACAAGGTTGCTCGGCTTCACCTGCAAACCTGCACTGGCACTTTGCTGGGTCTGGAGTCAGCCTTGCCTCCACGACGGTGGTTGTAACATCAGCTCAATTATCTGTTGTGTCTTTGATACCTCCCGTGCAAACCCAAGCCAGACAGGCTGTACCTCGCTTGCAGTATCCCCATGAAACGACAGCTTGAAGATGACATGGCTACAAGCTTTGAGAGCACGTGTTCTGTAAGAGAAAGACATTAATAACGTCCTGAAGTCAGAAAGGTGTCATCCTTTGCTTCAGAAATACATTGGCAATATGAACTGGAAAACAGTTTCTCCTCTCACCTTTACTCCCTCCAAAAGAGATTTCTTGGGACGTGGTGTCTATTCAGTAGATCTGTGTTTAATTTAAATAGCCACCAAAGGAAACCACCATCCCACATGTCAATACTGCGTCTGGAGAGAGGCAAACTTGTAATTAAGAAAAAGAAAAAATCCGAAACCCTAAAGTTATGAGCAAGGCAGTGTAAAAACGGCACTTTAAGAGATATCAGGCCAAAACTTCACCACTTTACTGATGCAGGGGCAAAAATAATCTTTGCATCATCACTCTAGGAACTAGTTGGAAAAGAGAAAGAGTAGGACAGGGTTCTCTTCTGTGCTCCTTTTGTGCCCTTCCTCTGCTACAAGAACAGTTCAGCATCTGGGTTACGACCATCACAAGCACTAAGTGACCCAAATGTTTGCCACAGATCAGCTCTACCAGGGTCATCTTCGGTTAAGTGAGAGATGGCAGCTTGGCTCCACCTTGCACAGCAGGATTTGGGGAAGAAATTCATGCTGCTTGTAGCAACAGGGCTCCTGTATTGTCTTGTGTAGCAGTTAATGAGGAAGCTCTTTGGACTTGTCAGGTTTTACGTACACTATTGATGTCCTACACATAACTGTGAACTACCATATTTTGAACATAGCCGGAATTCATTGACAAAAGGAAGAGCTGAACAAGGTAGTCTTAGTGTTTAACTGGCCCTTAGTAGGGTTAAGAATAAACAGGCAAGTAGGCACAGCAGAAGATCCCTCTTCCTTCCTATCTTTCCTCCCTCTTGAGAGGCAGTTCAGGAAGTCAAGCCAACATCACTTTGTATTCAGAGGGTTTCCTTTACAAAATGGCTAGAAAATACATATTGTATTCCTATGGGCGAAAGCTTATACTCTGCAGAATTTGACATGATGCCCTGCTGCTCGTTGGCTCAAGTCAGCCCCTGTAGGACTACAAACCTTATGGTGCTCTATAGCTCAAGAGGAAAGATTTTCCATGAAGCTTGCAAATACTGGTATTTGGCCAGAAAACCAAAGACCACTTGCTGTGGGCACACAGACTGCATTAAAAACCAGTGGAGCTGAGCAATTACAGGAGGTTATTTATCCTAGAGGGAAAATATGTTTCCTTTGTTGAGTAAGTGCTTTCAAAAAACCCAACAAACCCCCATCAAACCAATAGCAATGCAGCTACCAGAGCTAAAGGAGTAAGACAGAAAAGAATGGGATTTGTCTACTTTCTCCTGCTCAGGAATGGTGTCCCAGCTGTTTACAATTTTCCACAAGCTATCGCTAGTCTAAATTATTCTCCTAGTTATTTTCCATGAATATTTCTTGGACAACAGACAGTGTCTAAAAAAATTAATCCTGAGAGTTCAAAGTATCTGGACTTCACATCATTGCTTCTGCTTTGGTTCTGAATGAGAATCGTCTCATAATGAGATACCTGGAGTGAATGGTGATGGTTCAGCGTTTCAAAGCTATCACCAACCCATATTCAATTATTCCCATAGATGTTCTGGACAGGATACACGTGTAGCTCAGCAAGGCTTTATGTTTGTTCAGTTCAGATGAGATTTTGTGAAAGATACCATCGTGGACCCATCTCTCCCTGTTGCCGTCCCATGCCTCTTCCAAACACCATCACTTGCAACGCAGAGAAAATGAGTCACAGCTGTGCGGAAGAGAAATCTCAAGAATACACTGAGGATTACACATAATTTGAGTGCCCAAATCATAAAGTCATAAAGGGACCTGCTGTAAATGAGACATGTAATGTCTGTTCATCTCCTCTTGCCTAATGCAGTCAGCCAGGGTTTTCCTACAGTCATTGCAGAGAGAGAAACCTAGTTGATCCTAACTTGAGGCACATGAGCTCTGAGGACCCTTTCCAGCCCTGCTCTCAATACTTGAATTTCAGCATATATTGGTCACCAGATGTGTGTAAACCAGGCTCTATTAAGGGCATTCTAAAATCATACGAGAAAAAACACTTGCTGCATAATTTTGCCTGCCTTTTCCCATGACAGAAGAGCCAGCCATGGTAAATAAAGGTGCAACAGAGAACTCCAGCCCTTGCAGGGTAATAACTTAGGAGAAACTGCAGCACGCTGTTCTCAGAGTCACCCCAGAGGGGAAATGAGGCGATTGAGTTATCACATGGACAAATATCAGCATGAGAGGCTTGCGCGTGTCAAAGAAGTCTCCTGCAATTATTTACATAGCTTGGACAAAAGCATTGGGGTGAATGGGAAAAGTCTTTTGCACCCCACTCGCAGCACCAGCAGTGCCCACCACTGCTCGTTATCTCAACCGGGACGCGTGCAGGCGACATATCACATCCCAGATGTCAAGGTGCATCTGCATGAATTCCTAAAATGACATGTGTTCTTTAGCCCAGAGCTTGGCTCCAGGCTAAGAGCTAAATTTGATGTTCTCTGCGGCTAAAACTTCTTCAAAAACCAATCCAGGTTAATTAGGGAAGGGAAATTTTGGCTGCAGTCTGTAAAAGAAGATTGGCTTGGGAAATTGTATGAAAGTCGCGGTTTTTCAAGAGCAAAGAGAAAGAACAGGCTCATTTCTCAAAGTGCTGCACCTAAGAACTTCAGAAAAGCACAGAACTTCACTGAAATACAATAAAAGGCACTGCCTAAAAGCTGAACATCTCCTTTGGCTCAGCGTATCCTCTCCCAGAGGCACCACATCATTCCTACACAAAACAGCTTCTGTCACCTTTTAATAGTTTTATTTTTAAGCTTCTCATATTTAATTCTCTCTTTTTCCTTATGTAAGGTGCTTGGAAAGGCTGCAGTGTCAAACAATAATTACATCAGAGAAAATTTAGAACCCACAGTGTTAAAACGAGCCTTTGCTTTTGACAAGCGAATGAAGGCAGGAAGGGAGGAGATGTGGTTTTACCAAGGAGACCATCCAGTCGGCAGCGTAACAGCATCTGTGGTGGGCTTACAGCAGAAGTGAGAGAAGAAAAAGACCTATTTGCTTCCCCTATAGTCTGCATTTCTGGAGATATGGGTAGTACCCAAAGCAGGCTTCCAACACCTTTATAAATTACACCCCCATCATCTGTGCTGCAGTGACCAGACACGTGTTAAATTAGATTGTGTTAAAGTTGCAACCTAGTCCGACACCACACTGGGTCTTGGACTGTGCTTGGGAATTGCCACTGCTAGGAGGTTAAAGGCACCCACTGGTGAGAGTCTCAAAGTACCTGGGTTGCATTTTCCAACAAGTAGTCAAAGAAGGGTGAGTTTGATCCTCTATCCATGCAGAAATCAGCCATGACAGAGGCCATTAGGGGAGACCAAAAACTTACGGAAAGAGCAGGCACCAACTGCCTCACAGTGGACTCCAAGTAGAGGTATAGAAGTACTGACAGGTACCAGTGGCACTATCTGTCGTGCAATGTCTAAAATCAGGTTGTGGCGAGGAGTAGGTGTATAGAGTGAGCTCACACACAGTGTATACAAGAAATTTTCTAGGGATAACAAGTTTATAGAATATATATATTTTTCCCCATATGGATTCCCAGCTGGACTTCCTTGCTGTCTTGGAAGAGACCAGCTTGCTAAAAACATCAATAATGTCAAAATCCAGGATCCTCCTAATTAGATGTGACCTTTGAAGGGAAGTGCTGAAGGCTGAGAGCTCACCTGCTCCTGTGAGCTTTCACTGCCTGACAGAAAGGCACCTGGGCTACTTGCATTTGTGTTCTCATTTATTGCCTTTTATCTCATGTTCATAACACCACGGTGAAGGAAAAGAGGAAAAAGGATGGGGAGGAGGGCAAACCTGTGAAGTCTCTGCTGGTCTTTCCACAGCTCCAGTGTCGATCCTGGGAGTTTGAGACCCTTCACTTTCTGCTCCACTTCGTGCCCATCACCTTGGCTCCAGCCCTTCCAGTCCATTGCTCTTCCTGTTGTCCAGAAGCCTTTGAGGGTCCAGGGCATCTCAAGATGGATCTGGCTGCCAGAAGAGTTTACAACACAGGCAAGAGATCACAAGACATATGGTTGGTGGCTTCCCGGGAAACTGCAAAAGAAATTTCATAAGTTGAAAACATAGATTTAAAAAAAAAAAAAGTTCTTTGAATTTCTGCTATTTCTCTGCAATTAATTTCTTTTTTTACACTCAGTTTTCAGAAGAGCCAGAGTACAATGAACACTAAGCCCCTCTGAAGTCCTGTGGACATCAAGCACTTATTTCCTATGGCTTCTTTCAAAACTCCTGGTCATAAACAACAGACGGGCAAACTCTCGCATATTTCGTTCATTCATCTGCTATTTTTTTGGTTAGGTTCATTTTGTGTGTGTTTGGGTTTTTTTAGAAGTAAGACATAGTCTTTCTTCTGGGATTTATAGCCCGATTTTGTCATAATTAGGCAAAGTAAACCATGTGGAGATTTTTTATGATCTCCTTTAAATGTAGACTTTCGGAAAGTAGACAATGAAATTATTATTTTGCTGCACAGCTGTGCTAAAGCACAGGGGAACGAGTGAAAAGACACCAGTATTTGTTTATTTGGCTCTCAATTGCTATGACAAAGCAAATAACAGCTTTGGTCTTGGTCCACAATCGAGTTAACTGCTAACACCTCAAATTGCATGTCCTAAAAAACTCCTAATTAGCAGCTAATGCAGGATAAACTATGTGGCATTTGTTCCTTTGTGCTCCAAGTGGACCTGCGAATTCGTAAAATAGGCAGCTACAGTTAAGATCCTAAAGCAATGGATTTAGCACGTATTTATGCAAGAAGTTAGGTGTGTATGTGTGTGTACATTCATACAGCACGAAGGGGCTGGGGTCCCTAATGCAGGACCCTCTAGGGAACTGGTACCAGTTCCTCTAGGCATCTGGGATCCAGTCTAACCAGGATATTTTCCAGGAGACTTTAGAGAGGTCCCCAGGAGACTCCTTCTCTTTGCTCCTTGTTTTCCCACCCAAGCCCCACAGGAAGGTGCTCAGAGCACTGTGGGGAGAAATGATCCCGATAGGAGCAGTGGAGGGGCTGGGAAAGTGGATGCGTTTAAGAAATCAATGTGAAGATCTGCTCTGTAAAAACGGGATTTCTGGGGAGAGCACTAGAAAATATACACCCAGGCCAGCAATTCAGCCATCTGAAGGGCATGCTGTAAAATGTGGAGGTGTTCTGATAAGATGATAATTAACATCATAATGAGAAAGCACAGTTGGAGTCCTTTAGCATATGTCTGCAATACAGGTCCAGAATCAAAGGTCAGCATCTCTTGCCTGCCTTATGGTCCCCTGAAATGAGTTGAAGCATCCCAGTCCATCTTTTGTGTAGCACGTGCCTGCGGCACAAGGCCATGGCAGGACGGATGGTGTTGCTCACTATTAACATCTTTGCCATGAAAGGGGAAGATTGGTAACTCACAACAGCAGCAGCTGCATTTCACTCCCGAGCAGCACCTGGGACACCTAAGGCTGCCTGATAAAAGCAGGAGGCACTAAGACTAACACTGAAAAGTTCAGAAAGGGCTGCTGGGTGCAGAAACAGAAGACAAGACAGCAGCGGGGCGTTTTCCCGAAATGCAGCATTAGTCCTCCTGTGGAGATGGATGAGGGAGAAGCTTTGCAACAGCTGTCCACACACCACTCTTTCTCCTTGTCTTCCCTAAAGCACTAACATGGACAGAGGGGTCTGGTGGCCTTCTCCTGTCTGTCTCCTGAGGGACACCTGCAGGGAAACTTTGGCACCCCCAGTCCAGCCTGGGGAGCTGGTGACACTGCCCAGCCTCTTGGTAGCGACATAACCCCAACCCAGGGTTGGGAACGCATTCGTCCCATGCTGAGACTGATGGAGAGAGACAGGACATAACCCACAAGAGGAAAAGCTTGGTGAGAGGCAAGTGCCTTCCCTCCAGCTCTCTCCTGCAGTGGGTGAAACACAACTAGTGCCATAAGGCCAGCGAGTGTTTAACGAAAGCCTTTCCTCAGACACTCTCTGCTCTGCTGTTCGCACGGCTCTACGAGGCAGATTGCTGTCTCTTATTAACTAGATAAACAAGCAGCAAAAGTTGAGCAAAATGGAAACACATACACAGCTTGTCAGCAAATAGAGACAAACGCCTCCATCGCATGGTTGCATCCAGCTGTCTGGCTGTTACCTGCTTAAATGCCTTTAATTTTCGCATTAAGGTCAATGCAGCCGTAGCTTCTCCTCCCGAGTGGCTAATGAAATGCTCAGGTATGTATTGAGTGCATTTTGATGCACCAGCCAAGCGTTTTGAGAAGCTGAGTTGGGTGCCCTGGTCCTTCTTCTGCAAGGGTGAGCCCCCAGCCCAGAGGCTCCTCTGCTCATGGAAATGATGGGGTATCCCAAGTTTTCAGTCAGGTATTTGCTTGCCTAATCCCACGCTGTGAGGAGCACAGAAAGCCTCTGCACCAGCTCTGCCTGGGTCCATGCTCCTTCCTCCTGGGCTGGCTCCAGTTCTAGCAAAAGGCATTTATTCAACTTATGCATCCCTTCCCTCTATCATTTCACTGCCCTCTTGCTTTTCTCTGGGAACATAGGTAGGGACAGTCAACTGTCTTTATAGATAGTCTGAGGGGGTTGACTTTAAGTCTCATTTATTACTCTCCCATTTCTTTTAGCTTCTCCTTTCCCAAGATCAGAGTTCCTGAACAAGTTTTGGTGCAGCCCATGACGGTGACAAACACAGCCGGACTGTGACCACTTGTGCGTAGGAAGCTATTTGTCCTGAGCCACATCCTCCACATTACTCGAGGCAAAATAAAAACAACCACCCTTGTCTTGCATGCCTCCAAAGTAAGTGTTCGGAGGGTAATTTAAAGTATTGAGAGATTGATTCACTAAACATCATTGGCCTGCTTATATGTGAGCAGGCAAAGTCACCCATTATTGGTGATTTATTCACTGTGGGTGCCTCTGATCTCCTACAACACTGCAAACTCAATATCCTTCTCCCATGAGGCAGCTGGGAGGACAGCCCTGTCAAGACGTTCACATTATTGTGACTTACAATTCACATCCATGGGATCGTCTCTTCTTAGACACCATATCTCACTGGCTTCAAAGGAATCTTTCAGAGACATACAATATATGCAAAAACCAGAAGTTCCTCTTGGATTGAAAAATTATGATACCAGCACCTCTAAATTGCTTTTAGCGGCTTTCTGTGCTGCTTCCAGCTCAGAAGTGCTTAGTTTGCTGACGAAAATCATAGACTCATACACATTGGAGATGGAAAAGCCCTGCTAGGTTCAGCTAGTCCATTTCTCCTACCAGGGAAGGAATATTCCCAGCAATCTGTTTTCCCTGCTACTTTGTCTTGTCTATTTTTAAACAACCCATGTAGCAAAAAATACATTGAGATTGTCAGGATTTCAGAGCCAAGTTAGCTGTGGCAGTACCAGCTGTAGCCTAACCCGCTTTGTCTGGTGGCAGCAGCTAAATTGCTCTCTGCTGCCTTTGAAGTCAATGGTAAAAGTCTTACCGGCTTCCATGGGAGCATTCGCGGGCCTTTGGTACGGATGATTAGAGCAAATAGCTATGGAGCACTGATAAGCCATTCTTACACTATCGCTTTCCAGGCCGTAACTGCATTTTAATAGGCAAGAAATTGTCTCAGCAGCAGCCAGGGTGCAATAATAGCAAAGCCGTGTGGAGCACACGGCAGACTGGGTCTGCACAGAAGTGACTCCTGGCACGACAGTACAAAATTATCTCCACAAGCCCAAACAGGCTCGGTGGAGGATGTGATCCAAGGGGAACAGCCAGAGACAGCCCCTTTTGTACCTTCTCAAACTACAAAATCTACTGGAGGTCAATGCAGCTTGTAGGTAACTCCAATGTGTTTTCCCTTTTCAACAGACTTCAGCATCCCAGATGAAGAGAGCTGGGCACATCAGGGTACCCCTTTTCATCCTTCTCACACCTTGGGCAGAATGGGGCATAGGTGCAGCAAACATTTTAGCCAAAAACAGCAAAAAAACCTGACTGTTTAATCACAGAAGTTAAGAAGTTACCTTATGAGACTTGACTGGTGCAGGAAACACCCATCGACAGATATCCCACGAGATGGAGCACTCGGCAGTGGCAGTGGCGCAGCCTCAACAAAGCTCGGTCCGTTGCTTTCTCTTTTTATTTCGGCAGCAACGGCAGGTAGTGGGAGCCAGAGTTGGGTTTAATTTAACAGTTGTTGTGCTCTGCTGGGACAGCTTCCTCTGCCTCCACATTTCCTGTCTGGAAGTTCTCCCAAATGGATGAATTAACCAATATATGACCTGTATGGGAAATGCACTTTATTGAAGCTATTTTTCCAGGGTGGAGCTGAACAGCTGTTTAACAGTGCATAGCTGCGCTACGTGAGAGACAGTAAAACATACGAAATTAACTGTGTTCAAGTACAACCAGGCTGTAAGGAGGCAAAAGGTAATTTTCTCAAACTATAATTTTTGTCAGTGTGCAGAGGGTAGCAGCGTTGTGTGACAAAGGGTGCCAGCATGGGGCACCAGAGCATGGCAGTCAGCACAGGGGAAGGTGACCTCAGTGTTACCTTCCCCACAGCACCTTCTTCTGCCATAAACACGGGCAGATGAACACCATCCCTGCAGCTCCCAGCATCCTGGCAAGGAAAACCCTACGTCGGCATAGGCTCCTGTCCAAACACCGCTCAGCTCGACGCAATGGAGCCAGCGAGTGACACAGCCCTGCTGTCACCACAGGGACAGTCGTGCCCGAGACCAAGCCCAGTTCAATCCTCTCTTTTATACAAGTCATATAAGACCACAAACCAGTCCCACTGGTGATGGCTTCTGCCCCAGCCCGTGGAGGAGCATCTCTGGGTGGCAGCACAAGCTCCAGCATCACCAATGTGAGAGATGGAAGCACCCAGCATCCCTGTTCAGAAGCCTTAGCAAAGCTCCTGCTCTCCATTCATGTCTCTTCCTCTCCCCCGCAGCAGTGCAATTAAGTTATTGCAAATTTATATCAGGACTGGAGAGATGAGAATCTGAACAGAAGCTCTAAAAGCCACTTTTTGGTGTGTTAAAGCCTGACATAAAGCACCAGCCAGATTTACCATGAGTTTCCTGCGTGCTCACATGAGTTATATGCACAACGAGTGTCCCGTCATCGTGAATTCTGCCGATCTGCTCCTTTTAATGGCACTGATCATAGGAAATTCATTTGGTCTTCATATAGCTGTCACCTGTATTACCAGTGCAATTTCATTCTAATTTAGCATTACTTAATGGTGGAGATAAAGTTAAGTGTTAGCTATGTGGTTTTTTCCTTGGCTTCTCTCTCTCTGACACAGCAAGACTGCAACTGCAGGGTGTTTTACGACCAATAATTCAAAAGAGCAGGGAAAAGAAGGAGCAGCAAATATCAACTGCTTGTCAATCATCTGCAGGCTTTCAGCTCAAATGGTTATACCTGGACCTCTGATCTTTTCTTCTGCTGTCTCTGATCCCTGTGTTTGTTTGGAGTTCTTTTGGTACTGCAACCATCAAAAATACATTTTTTTAAAGGTTCAGGTTTAGGAAACCTGCAGTGATTACCCAGAGCGATAGGAAAATGTGGTACAGAAAGCCATTCCTGATGGCTGCAGCATAGCAGCCAAATGACAGCCAAGCTGTTGGGATGGCAGTGATGTGGTACCCTAGGAGCTGGCTGAACACATGAAAATGTTGCGGGGAAATGAAGTGGTTTTATAACATTGGTTATACAGCAACAAGTGATTTGTCTTCCTGAGCCGCCGTCCCCCCTCTCTTTTCCCTCAGCTTGGTAAGGTAATCATTCTGTATATATCACTAGCTTGTTTAAACTGCAGATGAAAAGCTACAAAAGTACAACTTAATTGAACCCTGTATTGTGTTATTACAAACGCTGCCGACCTCACTTGCAGTCCATTTTCAGAGGGTTCTGCTGAATGCTTTAATTAAAGACAATAAGGCTAATAAAAAGGCATCATTTTCCTGTCTCCAGCGCTGCTGGAGAGTTGGGGCTGATGAGATTATTTCCCGCTAATGCTCTTCTGTTGTTGTTGTTTTTAAATCTTTTTCTCCCCATGGTTTGCAAATACTGTCTGAGCCCGAGTTGTACAAGATTAAGAACCAGAAAAAATTAGTTTCATTTCTAAGATGCTCGCTAACTTTTGATGAGCAGAGCCCCTCTTCCAGACAAACCCTTGTGCCTCACCCCAGCTTTCTCTGCCTTTTGCTCTCAGATCCAGCCCCGGTAAAAGGAGAAGCTTCCCTGCACAGGTATTTATCCAAACTGACTTGAGGACACGCTGTGCCCGCGGCTCTCCTGCACGCAGCACCGTCTCCATCCCTCCCGTGCGCGGGGAGGACAGCGCGGTGACAGTGCCACTTGCCAGAGGGCAGGATCCAGCCCAGAGTGAGTAATGCGGCACCTCACCGTAATTAACACGCTGCTTACTAATGGCCCATATGTGCCATCTCTATTTACTTTCATACCGATAATATTAACCATACCAAACCAGCAGTGTTTCCAAAGCCAACTAAGGCAGCCTCGCTGGGCAACTTTGTCTCCCCAGCTTTGGTCCAAAGAGGCAGAGGAAGAGGGGGACAACACAGGAAAGCATCAGTGAGGCTCACCCATAGGGGAATGTCCCAAGGGACAAGGGAGGTGGGATGGTCCCTACCTCCAAATGCACACAGATGATGCACCATTCTCTGTCTGTCTGCACCCCTCTGCCTTTGAGGACATTTGTGTGGGCCTGACCTCCTCCACCAGACGCATACCTTGGTGAACAGCACAAACATGCAGGGTGCAAAGAGAGGAATGGGGAATCTCCCAGAGCTCATCATGTGGGTGCATTTACAGATCAGGCACATCCATTCATCAACAAATGGGTTGAGGCCCAAAACTCCTCACAGCCTGGCCACAAGGCAGTTAAAACTTCATTAACAATCCAGGCCATATTTGAACAAGAGACCTGACGGCAATTGGCATTGTAGCCCTGCTGCGAATAAGCCAAACCATCCAGTCCTACTGTGATTAAAAACTCCTTGGACACAGGAACAAGCAGCCAGATGCTAAGTAACTGAACTTTGCCCCTGCAAGGAGGAGAGCAAAGCGCTAACCACTGAGCCAGCCCCGTTTGCCAAGACTTTTATAGGGAAGGAACTTTTACAATTAAATACAGCAAAAGGTTTCTTCCACTGTGAGCCTCTGAACACAGGTTGAAAGAAGCAAAGTTGAACGTTGAAGCCAAGTTAAGGAAGAAAAAAAAAATACAGACGAAAAAGTCTTGATCTGAAGGTTGCAGGCTCAAAGTATCGAGAAACCCCATCAAGTGACTGAATGGGAACAGCGAGAGGCGGGCAAAGACCACAACTCCTCCCTGGGTAAAGGCTGAAGCTGAAATGTGGATCAGACTGACCTAGTTACATATTTCTTCCTCACTCTCCCTCCCTCTCTTGCTGCTGCAGTTGCCAGGCTGGGTTGCTGCAAAGCAAATTGTAAATGAAGTTTCTGCTTTCCAAGCCAAGCAAAGGAGAAACCGGGAGCTCTGTAGGTGTAGGCAATTCAAGCAGCACCATCTCAGGCCCCTTAGGAGGAAAGGCGCTTGCCTGTGCCATATCACCCCATCCAAGGTGGCTCTCTCCATCATGTCCTTCCCATCCATGTTTCCTTCGACAGCTGCATATCATTTTTGGCACAATAGAGAAATGGCCCTTGGAGAAGAACAACTTCTGGCCACCATAAGGCCCTGCTTCTCTCTGCACCTGAGTACAGCATCCTTGCAAAGCCACCTCCCAAACCACACTAGGTGTTCCCAACACATGGCCAGTACCCAAGATTTGGATCCCTTCATCCGAGACCTCCAAAGCATCCACCATTACTGCATAGACTAACAAGACTGACAACCCTCAACCATAACCCAGCGAGCTGCAACAGGGTGCAGAGAAAGCTTTGCTCTTAATGAGCAATTCGATAAAGGAGCAGCTGCCAGGAGAGGCGAGGGAAACTACCGAAGGAAGCATTTCCAGAAGATGAGCAAACCTTTTGGGGATGACCATATTTTGAAAGAATTGATGTTGAATGTGGGAGCTTTAATGACTTGAGAGGAGTCTCCAGTCTACAACTTCTAACTAGAAATGAAGGGAAAAGAACAATGAACTTCTTGTTGGGAGAATTGGGGGTGATTGCAAGGAAATTCACACTGTCAGTCACAGCTACCCCATCAAGCTGAAACAAGGGATCTCCAGAACAGGAGTGGGGCAGATGCTGAGGCAGATGTTAAGCAATTATAAAACCAGGCAGAGTTCATTTTGTTGCTGTGGCCCCACTTTTCAGCGTCACTCGCTCACTTAAGGCGCTGCTCCTCCCTCATCAGCTTCTTCAGAATAAGGTAAAAGAAGGAGTTTGCCTGTGTGCTTTGGGCTTATCTCTGCTGAGGTGATCCTGGGTCCTGTAAGCAACCTGGCAGAGCATTTTTTCCAGTGCACCAAGTAACCATTGCTGACATGGGCATATTTTTCCACTCCTCAGCAGTTCTGAGAAGTGTACACTACAAGAGGACTTTCCAGACGCACAGCCCCAGTCCAACCTCCTCTCTCTTTCCTTGCATTTCACAGCCGTGTTTTACCACCCAAAATACTTACAGGGGTACAGTGTTGTGCCTAACGTACAGAAATGCCAGTCCTCAGGCTTCGCAGAACCAGCAAGACTCAAAGCAGACTCCTTGGGAAATGACGAACTTCAGCTTCGCACAGGGAAGGTACAGGAGCTCGATTTTTAGTTGTCCAGAAGAGCCTCAGTGAATCCATCTGTGCTCACCCTTTCTAGACCATTTCGGCTGCAAAAGCAGCAAAATTAGCCATCAGCAACAACCCTAGCACCAAGATTCAAGCCCATCAGCCCTTTTCATAGGGGCACATTCAAGGGGCAGCCAGTTGAGGATGCTGAAATGTGCCAGGGGGGCAGTGCCCTAAAAAGGAGGGTGAGGAGGATGTCTGCATCCCACTGGCCCATTCAGGGTGCAAGGGACAGCGGAGGCCTGGCAGCCACACAGCTGGAGCCAGCACAATGGGCTGCCACACTCATTAAGTGGGAGGGTAATTAGGGAGCTCTTCATCAAACACAGCTGCCTGTGCTATTCAAAAGTGGCCACCAGCATGGGAGCAAAACCACCCCCTTCCCTTGCCCTAAATGAGAGCTTTGGAGCCAGCAATCGTTTCAGAGAGGCCAGTGGTCTGTCACCACTCCCCAGCCCACCATGGGCTCTATGAGTATCCTGAACAGAGGGGAAAGA
>NW_010183304.1:53714-69492 GCF_000695765.1 Mesitornis unicolor
TATGGATACGTCCTCAGGAAGAGATAAACCCCTTACATGTATTAATAACCTCTGCAATCATCACTGTGTGAAACTGGGTGTTTGTGAGAACCAGCTCTTTTGTAAGAGTCACACAATCACAGTGAATACCAGATTCAATATGTGAACCAGAAGATTTGGAGAAGGAAAACAGTGTGATCCCCAAGCTGAGACTGGAGGCAAATCTCAGTTTTGGGGGGAAGCGAAACAAAGCAACAGTCAATGTAAGGTAACTCCAAATAACTCATTCAAACCTTGGAGGAATTTTGTTTAAACTCAGTTATTATTTGACCCTTTTGTTTTCTTTTTAAAAATGAGGCCACCTTTCTCATTTTAAGTGAAAAGTGCAATGCTAAAATTGAAGTTTAATATTTAAAGATTTTTTTGCCTCGGAAAGTTTCACCTGGTAAATAAAAGGCACCTCCCATCCCGAAATCTGCAAACCAACCCTTCCAGTCCCTCTGACTCCCTCTCGCCGTCTCTCACCAGCGACTCATACTGACTCCAATTCACGACCAGTTTCCATCCTCCTTCAACTCCACTAATTGGCAAATTCCTTATGCACTATGTGTATTTTACCCACGTCTGCAGGAACCAGACTTCTTCTGTTCTCCTCACTCCCTTCATCTCTGCACCTTCTGCTCCCCAGTCCCCCACATCTGCCTTTCTGCTGAGGAGTACTTCTCATCATCTCCCACAAGCACACAAATAGGCTTCTTTTTCATCTGTAACATCTGTACAGTCTGACCAGCTTCCTCAGTATTCTTTTGTGTGTACAAACTCAATAAATAATGCAAATGAGCCGCCACTTAATTATTTTCTCAGCTTGTTGCACAAGGAGCAATTTGGAGCAAGGACCCAAGGTGTCGAGGGGCAGTGCTGCTGCTCCCCCTGCCTCCCACCAACCCACCCTCCAGCTTTCCAGCAAAGACTCACTCCACAAAATTTAATTACTCCACTAACATGTCCCATATGCTCTGTGGCAGGCAGGGAAGGCTGTAATTACATTTGCTCTAGACATGCTGAGGAGCACTGATTCCCCACGTCCCAAGGACCCAGCACAGCACCCGTGGGGATGCGGGTGCTGCCAGAACCATGATGGTGTCTCAGCATCAGAATTTGAGTACCAAAATATCCTTTTTTTGCCTCCTTCTACCCCTCCACACACACAGCCACAGCTGACGGTGAGGCTGCCGACAACAGAGGGCTCTGCTCTCTAGAGGAGAGAAAATCATCCCTCTTACAAAGTGCTGACCATCACCACTAATGAACTGATTAACAATTATTAATAATTAGGAAGCCCTTCTACATCATTGCTCATTTTTATGGCACTTGAGAGACATCATCTCTCATTTGGGAAGTGGAGGACAAAACCTGCTCCCAGCTGGCCTTCCCCTTCTCTCCATCCTCCCCGCACATCAGCACCAGATCCGTTGGCTTCTCCCCTCCTTCTCCCACCACATTTTACTTTTCATTTTCACAGCTGCCTCTGCAATTGCTAATTTCATAGCCATCAGGTGCTGCCAAGGTGGCAGGTAGTCAAAACCATTTTGGGGCACAATACATCAGGCAGGAGACAGGGAGCAGGCAGGAATTTGTTTGACAGGACATTGTTATGCAAAGATGCTCACAGTACCCGAGGTGCTGCATGACACTGGATTGCTTTTTGTGGAGGCATAAATCCTTTTGTTTTTAGGGGAGGAAGGGCTGAGGCAGAAGGAATCCTTTCATTCAGGATCATGTTTGAGTGTGAGAGCATAATATCTATTGTAGTCCCTATATTTTTAATGTGGTTTGTGGCTTTTGTGATCCAGCCTGTAATCTGTTTTATATCTTATACTGCCTTGAATTTGATCAAGCCACATCTGACTGGTGATAGTCTCCTTTGTGGTGAACCATCTCCTACCAGCTCTGTTTAATGGTTTGAACAAGGGCCAGTCATTATTGTTTACAAACTCTTCAGGCAGAGGAGCGATTTCTAAGGATATTGTGGATTGCAGAAATTCAACAGAAGATGTCTTTGAAGAGTATTTTCCTAAGTGTGGGGTATGAATGTGCATGCACACACGATTTGTTTGGTGAACTCCCTGTGCTTCCTTCATCAAAGATCCAAACTTTCTTTTCCCCCTACACTAAGTAGAATCTTGCCCCATGGGCAGTCCCTGGAGTTAGGAGTGCAAGGCTTACGGCTGGCACCATGGTCTCTCTTCCTCCCCACTCCCCTCCGCTCTGGAGCTGCTACACAGAGCATGAAACAAGCACATGCTCCAGCTCCACATCACCAGTTTCTCCTGCGAGGGGGGCATAATGCACAAAGCACCAGGAAGAAGGATGGCACAATACATCCTTTTCCAACAGATGTTCATCCCAATGCCCTTCTTTCTCCACCATAAGGTCCCAGCAAAGTCCCATATGTGCATCCTCCTGGTCTGGACGACCTCTCTCCCTTTCCCAGGAGTACCTACACTAGTGAAACGTATCCAGGGTCCAAGCCAAGGAAGAAATGGGCAGCTGGTCCAGCTCCACTCCAGGGTTTGTATGGAAGCCAATTCCCTTTCCAGGACCGTCATGTCTTCTTTTTAGCCCAGAGCCTAAGATTACCACTCAAAATGAGGGAGGGGAAAGGAAAAGAAAATGGAATAAAGGAAGCAGACAGAGAGTAAAGCTGGCACTTGGGACGTTTCAGCTAGAAAAGGTCAGGTTGCACTTCTGAATGGCTCATTGCCCAACTCAGGTGCATGGTAATGGGCCCCTCTCTGCTCTTTTTTGCATTACAGAAGTTGCTCTGCTGTGTGGGTGAATCAAATTGATTTAGTCCAGTCCCCTGGTTCAATTTTGAGGGCTGCTCGGCCTGGACTCCCTAATCTGTGAACAGGATTTTGTTGTGTCTAGGCACTTCTGATCCTTCAATTTATGGCTTGGCATTAAATTGGGCTCCAGTGATGCAGGGCCACTTAGATTATGTGTCTGAAAGATCAGGCAAGTGTAGCTTGAGCGGCGGGTAGATAGAGGTGTTTTGGGGGAAGCGAGCCTCCCTCCCTGAGCAAAAATAATCCTGTGATATCCTGCCTGTGTGATCGAAAAGGCTGTGGTTCTGGAGGCAGGATGAAATCTTGTTCAGGATGAAAAAGAAACAAATTCTTATGAAGAGTTGGGTTGCAATTAAAAGAAGCATTTCTTCTAAAGTGCCTGCTCCTCCCTTGCACACAATGGAATTAGCAGCTGAACCTGTTTTCAGCCTCCTGTTTTTCCATTTTGGAGGGCAGGAACTTCTGCAGAAAAAAATATCCCACAGGATTATTTCCATTGCTGGGGGAGAGGCAGACAGTACAAAACCACCTAATTGTAGAAGCAATGCTTAGAAATACAAATCCCAAATGCAATAGCATGTTAAGTCCTTAAACCAGGGCTTATCACTTCCAGGCATAAAGAGATGCTGCAACCATCACTTACACATAGCAGCCTTATGGTTGGTGCTGTGAGCTGGCTGGGCAGCCACCTTCTTAAACCAGGGCTTATCATTACCAGGCATAAGGAGATGCTGCAACCATTACTTACACATAACAGCCTTATCCTGGTTGGTGCTGTGAGCTGGCTGGACAGCCACCAGCCAAATCTGTCTAGCAAACCTTCCAATCCAAAACATCTGAGATAATGTGAGGAACATCTCCTGCTGCATGCAACATGGGTGTGAGCCATACGCCCTAAGGTACAGCAAGAAAACACGTGGAGATGCTCAGGTGCACAGGGCCAGCCAGAGCGGTCTGCACAAGATCAGGCACAGCCTGATCCCTGCTGCCTTTGGAGCACAGCTCCTAGGCTGAGCCAGGGACATCCTGGAGACCACCCAAGACAAAGACTGAAAGCAACTCAACGAAGGAGCAGCATGGGCAATGGGATCCTTCCTGGCCCAGTCCTGCAGCAGCCTGGCACCCTGCAGCTTCCCCTGCCCAGAGCCTGACTCAGGGCACAGCTATGACTGAGCAGCATCCCCTTCCCCAGGGTGATTTCCTAGGCCCTGCATTGTTTCAGGGAAACACATACTTGGCAGCTAATGTTTTCTGGCACGCCAGCAGGGTCGGAAAAAGCATTTTTTTCCGGAGAGTCTATGTCATGAGATAAATATCCAGGGTGTGTTTCCTCACCCTTAATAGGAAAGGTTGCTGCATACAAAGATAGTAGGAGGGATTGGCAAGAGACCTTGAGGACCCCGTATATTGGGATAATGGAGATAAATCAGCTGCAGGTACCATGCAGAGCGTGCAAAGAGCACGGATCTCACCTGAGAGCCAGGCTCAGCTCAGGCAGAGCCATTCAAACCTGAGTAACCGCACATCCCCATCCCTGCTCCTCACTGCTCTGCCTGTAACATCAAGGGAGGGCTCTGGGGACTCTGTGTTGGACAAAGACCCTCGCACCACAGAGGATGAGCACCCCTGGAGCCACCGACCCCTTGGCAGTGGAGGAGGGGGGCCAGGTCATGCCTTGTGCCCCCTTCTCATAGCCTATCGACTGAACACCACTGCACTGGCTTCCTGAGCACGGTCAATAAGTAGAGACAGACACTACTGTTAAATTATCCTGCCGACCTCCTGGTGATCTAATGGACTCTCCAGTAAGGCCTTATTAAATTCCAAGCCAAACTGTGTCCAGTTACAGTAATTACTGAATATTTAAGAAACAGCAATTGGCTGTTTGGTGCACACTAACAAACATCTCACGGACAATTTCATGCTCTTTAATTACTATGCAATACCTGCCCCTTTGGTGACATCCTCCAACCTGGATTTATGTGTTAATTTGCATCTGTTCTTCTATGTTCCAGCAATTTAGAAAAGCAGAGAGCTTACTTAGACAGCTTTCCCTATGTGAAAAGCCCAAATGCTGCAGCTTTCCATGTCATGCAAGACTCAAACCCAGTCCCATTCCTCTGCACACTCAGCCCTGACCTCCACAACCCCCATCACTCCCACCTTAGGGCTCAAACACTCCAAATAAACCCAAAAAAACCCACTAAGTCAAACAAATCGTGCCTTGGCTGACCGACGTGCATCCTCAGGAACTAGGGCAACACCTGCCTGGAGCTCATTTCCCCGCACGCAGCGAGAGCCGCGGCCGAATCCGAATGCGGGGCCTCTGCCGTAACCCCAGCTGTGCTCTCCAGCTCACTGCCTGCCTTATTAGCGCTAAGCAGCATCCTTATTTAACACACTTCAATTTAGAGTGGAATGGATATTTCTTACTTCAGAAAGTCTCACCTGCCTCTCAAATGGCTCTTGGCGCGCCGCCCGCTCCCGCTCGCGTTTTTGCCTTTAACAAGGCAAAGCCGCGTTCCTCTCGGATGGAAAAGAGCTGGCAGGGCTTGATTGAAAGTTTGGAGTCCTTCCCCCTCCCCATCCACTTAGATGCCACAAGAGCCCCCAAATCTGTGTAGCCTTCTTATTGCCAGGAAAGCAAAGCTTTTGCCAACACGTCTCCCAGGTTCCTCATCACAGAAACTGAAGCTGAAACATCTAACGGAGACGCCAACAAAGACCGGTACAAGAAAGAAAGAGGGGGAAGATGAGTGTTGTTTGCAGAGCTTGCCTGGCCTCCTGCTACCCCTGCCCCTGTCTTTTCCTCCTCAGAACATTCAAGCCCAAGGTAGAAATATCTAACAAGTTAACATTTTTTTTTCCCTCCTTCTCATCCCGAAACCGCACTCCTTCCGCAGGTAGCTTGAAATGCTGAGATCCAAGAGAAAAGAGCATCGCTCGCCGCTCCCACTTTCCTAACAAGACCTCATTACGGAGCGGGGAAAACTTGACCCTGTTGGAAGTGTCAAGCCGAGGCACCGCATTTATTCCTCACACAGTCCCCTTCGCCCGTAACTTAGCGGGTGCCACAGGAAGGTTATTCTTTCTTTCTTTGATTGTCACGGGGAGCAAGCTTTTCTTTTTTCACAAAGCTATTTTAAAACAGATGCTTAACTCTCTGTGCTATTTTAAATGATGCATAGGGGGGAAAAAAGCGCACAGCAGAGCTGCAGTTTAGCACAAAGATGAGGCAAGCTGAAGCCTGCATGCTTCTACCTGTGTACATGGAGATCTTGGCAGAAGGGACCCATAGGTAACAGTTCTGAAGAGAATGACCCTGTTTGGGTCAGAAGATGGCAATTCAGCCGGGAACAATGGCAAACCTGCAAGACGCTCCCTCAGTTTGCTTTTGCAAGTCACTGAATACCCATGCTCGTCTCCAAACACTGTAAACCCCATCACTGTGAGGTGAGGAGCAGGATGGAGGAAGGCTCCTGGTTGATGTGTTCCTGTCCGTCCTGTAGGCTGGTGGCCAGGCTGTAAATTGGGTGAAAAACCCTCTACAACCACAGGAGGGAAGAATTAGAAACACAGAATGCATGACACCCAGAAAACAGATTTTCACCTCCATCCCAAACAGGAACGAGATAGGAGCCAAAAGATATCAAAGCTCCAGGAGCTCAGCTTGAATTTGCACCATGATCCAAAGGCAGAAGCATAGTCTGATCTATGTGTATTTATTATTTTGGTACACAGCAGATTATAAACCCAATCTCTGAAGTTACAAAACCATGTAGTCAGTGTTTATCTGTGGTGGTTGATTATTACAAAGTTGTTCATGTTCAGCAAATATGTTTTCTGATAATCAGCTGGCATTTACTTTATAGACATCTGTGTTATTAAACACACAGAGAGAGGGGATTTAGGGATTGCAATGGCAAATGGCCCTCTTTCAGTCTGTAAAGCGTCACGTGCGTTTTTCTGGCTGCTCCATCAAGACACACTACCGTGAGTCAAACCTCCACCCGGAGAGATGCTGCATCTCCCAAAACTCCCTCCCTTCAAGCAGATGAGGCCACATCTCCTGCTAGGTAAAGGCATTTCATTCCTCTAGCTGCATCGATGCTGCTGTCTGGCACTGAATTATTTAGCTTCCCCTCACTGTGAATGGAAATGATCTGCGGTTTAAATGGGATAAAGAGAAGTTTGCATCAAAGGCACCTTAACTCAGTCAAACACACATTGGAGACTTCCTTGCCTGTGACTGTCAGGGGTAATAACTATGACTCTGATCAAACAAAAGGCCCTTCAGACCCACTTAGTCCCTGTAATCAGCAGGTTCACATCTCCTCTCCCAGCTGTCCGGGAAGGGAGTATTTAAAGAGGTTGAGTCAGAGAGGGATGAGGATGTTGAGCTGTGCAACATGAAAGGCTTTCCCCCGGATTGGAGGTTGATGTGGTGCTGGCAGCCCTGGGATCACTGGTACTATGGGAAGGATGGCATGGAGCTGGAGACAAACCAGGGATCTCCAAACCAGGGTCGCTGCAGAGACCTGGCTGTGAAATGTCTTTTGTGGTTGCACAAATGCCGTGGTGCTCAGTGGAGACCTTGAGATTAAACTCAAATCTGTCAGCGTTTGGAGAAGGAGGGATTCTGCTGCCTGTCCCATCTCTGCTTCATTGCTCCCCAGCCCTGTCCTCCTCACATAGAAATTCTTCCCTCCCATGCAACCTTGTGAGCTGCCCCACATTTTTGGATGCCTCCCTTGGGGGATGCTGTTGGAGGGATGCTCCAGCACCACACCACAGCCCAGGCTCCCTTCCTCTGCCGTCCCTACCACCTCCCACTCCCTGAAGTTGCTAGCATTAACAGGATTACTGAACAAAATGATGGGAGAGAAGGGATTACAGGGCATTATCAGCTTTGATCCCCTCCTAATTAATTACTGGTCAGACATATGAAAGGATGACTCCGGCACACCCCACGACAGTGAAGAGGAAACGACACGTGCAAATGGAAGGCAGCTAGGAAAGGCTTTGGTAAATGCCAACACTTATTTGCTGATACAACTTTCTCCCCAGAAAAGGCTCTTTTAGAGAGCAGTACCTGACCATGGCTGCTGCTATCATCTGTGTAGTTTGTGTTCCTCTTCACACTCACCTTTTCTTTCTTCCTGATGCTCACACCTTCTCGGGTGATGTGCAGCAAAGTCAGCTCTATCCCAAACCCTAGGGCCGGCTCCAGCTTCCCCTCCCTGCAGACTGGGAAAACTGGTGCTTACCTGGAGGACTGAGGGATGCCCGGTTTCCTTGTGCTAGGCTGGGATGACCAATTAAAAGGTATTTTCCTTAAAATTCTTACAGATTGAGACAATCATCACAACAAGCAGAGCACTCCTGCAGCGAGGGGAAAGAGGAGGCACATCCTTTCAGCTCTGCTCTCTAGAGGAAGAGATAACAGCAGATCGATTCTTCTGGGTTTCCTGGCCTGAAAGGAAAAGCAGTTCTTATCCCTTTCAAACGACTGTTTACCGGGAACCTGCCAACTTCTATTTTATTTTTTAATTTTCAGGGTTACACCCTGGTAAATAAGAACGGATGGCCAGTTTCTGCATATTGCTCTTTGCACTCTCTCCAGTATCCAGCCCCTGCAGTGAAAAAGAGCCACTCTCTAATGGCAGATTGGTTTTACCAGTCAAAGCCAGTTTTCCCGAGACCAGAGCTCCAACTGGTCCCATTGCTTTGCCGGGCCTGTTCCCACCTCCTTCCCTGACATCAACTTCTTCAGCCAGTTCATGGTGCCACAGGAGCAGGGATGACCCCAAAGGATTCATGACACCCGACCAGGCTCACACATTTCCTTACTGAACTCCACACCTCAAATAGAGATGCCCATGATTTTTGGGGTGCCCTGCCTTCCTGAGCCAGCCTCTGTGCCCTGGGATCCCACAAGGACACCTTAAATCTCAGTACTCAGGAGGTACTTGCAGGCTGAGCACCATCTCCTTTTGCATCACAGCTTTCACATGCAGCTTCCCTCACTGCAGGATCCTTCCCCAGCAGTTACCATCACAACACTGTACCAATTTTCCTTTCATCACCCCCAAAACCTTTAGGCAGGGAACTCAGACAAGGCATTTGCACCAGCTCCAAAATCACCCAGGTCTGTCCACATTGCCTATCTTTTTCCTTCTTTTTTTAAATCCAGACAAATCTGCAGCACTTTCAAATCAATAAAACAAAGAAAGGAAGGCAAGCCGCCACTAAACACCACCTGCTTAAAACAAGAGCACCTAAAATACTGTTTGCTGCTACACAACAAATTTCTGCCTGTTTAGTGCCCCAGTTGCTGTGCTGTAAATGACCAAGATGGAGCAGGATGCAGCAATGGAGGGACCAGCCAGCATCACCTTCCTGACTGCATGGGACACTTGGGCTCTGCTGCAGCTGCAGTTTGCACCAAATGTTCAAGCAAGCGATGAAGTGGGGATGGCCATAGCCCTTTCCTTGCTTCAGGAGCTGAGAGACCCCAGTGGGGGAGCCCAGAGCCCATCTTTCTGCATCCAGCTGGGAGTTTATCACAGGGCATCCCTCCAGCTGCTGGGACCGGCAGGCGGCTGCAGCACGTGAGCTCCTCTTTGGCCTGGGGACAGAGGCACTTTGCTCTGCGCAGAAGAGGTTAAGGGAAAGCCAGAGCTAGCAAAATTTCTGAGAAATACCAGCATGCTGGTTTTGACAAATGCACAAATTGGAGCCGATTTGGAATGCAGATGTATGTAAACACGCATGAAATTATCCCTTCCCTCCTGCATAATGTGACCTCGCAGCCACAAAGGCTCTGAGCGCTCTGGCGAGGCCAAGCCAGTTACATCCATTCAAATCAGGGAAAAGACACTGGAAAGACACCAGGCAAAAATGTGGGAGAAGAATGAGGATAGAAGATACCTCATCATCAAGTTAAACATGATCCCACCTGGCTCTGGGATTGGAGCTGCTGCTGGAATGAGCATCCTGCTGCCTCCTGGGTTTGTAAGGCACAGATATCACACACGGGCAGGAGACAGCAATGGGTTTCTCTGGATAGGTACTAATAGGTAAGGGAAAAAAAGAGAGGATGGAGGAAGCAGAGCAGGAGGCAACTGTGTGCAATAAAGGAACCTCACTGGAAGCGCCTCTGGCCTTCACATGCACACATAGAGGTGCCTTTTGGGTCCAGCTGCCCTACACAGGAGCCAGAAATGAGTTCACAGGAAAGACATTGGGAGTTTCAGCCCTTCTCCATCCCCCATCAGCACGGGGTATTTGCCACTTCACATCACTGGCATACTTTGGTTGGGTAAAGCTTTCCAGATCCCAGCACCACGGTCCCTTCCTCCCTCGGAGGAAGCTCCCTCCTCCAGCTCCAGCAGTGCCCTCCAGAGTCCATCTTGCACCTCTTTGGATCCCAAGCCCACAAACATCAAGTGGGAGTTTGAAGAGCTGCTTCCTTGCTCTGCCAGCAAACACCTTTAATCCCCACTCTCTAATGGCTTCTTGAGGGGATGGGATGGTAAATGCTGGGTTACAGACATTGAGTCATTTGCTCAAGACCACACCATGAGTCCCAGAAATAGAAACCAGGAGTCCCAGCTCTCGCATCCTTGTCCTAACCACTCCATCCAACCAATCTCCATGGTTGTCACCATGGACATTATTTTAATGTCACCCATTCCTCAGCAGGACACCACTGAAATGGTCCAGCAAAAGCAGTACATAAGCCCCAAAGGAAAAAAGTACCTTTCCCTGCTCCTGCTCCCACGGTGAGCTGCAGCAGGGCAGGGGGAGAGGTGAGCGGCTTTCACAGCTTTCTCCACATGAGGAGCCCCTTTTTGATATCCAGCTCACATATTTTCTATTTACCTACTGCCAGCTGCACCTGCCCTGATCCACACCGTAAGCCTCAGCAGGGCCTAATCTCTGCATCCCCACACAGCACCAGCAAAGCCTCAACTCCACTTTTCATAACTCTCTGTATGAACAAAACTCTTTCATTAATCCCACACCTTTCCCTGGCCCTCAGCGAGCCTCTTGGCACCGGCCGTCCTTCCATGTTCCAGCACTTCAAGCTGGATTTAAGAAATGAGAGAAGCTCCTTGAACACTGGACATCCTGATGAAAATAGAGAGGGTGAGGGACACATCAAAAATTAGTAGCAAAGCAGATGTCGCATAGGGTCAGCAGGTCTTGTTTTATAGACACATGCTCTTCAGGGAGCTTGAAAAACCTCAGCTTTTGGGAAGAAAGTAACAGAAATTAAATGGGTAAGTCCCAAACTGCCAAAGATATCCCATTCCCCTACCTCTCAATGGGAGCACCGAGAATCACCAATTGTCCTGCTGAGGATCCAAAAACCCTCCTCCAAGAACAACTAAAGCTGGAGGCTTAAGAGAAAGGTAAACAAGCACCCGCACACATAAATAAAGCATGGTAATAAATGTCTTAATAATTAGTAGTGGATACAGATGCAGCTGAGCAAACAGCCTTGGATCCAAAAAGACAAACAAGCCCTCCACTTTCTGCCCTAACTCCAATGATAATTGTTTGCACGTCTTCATTGAATGATCCCAAAGCTCTTGGTAAACAGAGACAGGGATGATACCTGGAGCTGGGAGAGATGGTGGAGTGGGCCAGGTCTCCGGCATGGACACCCCAGAGCCACGCTTGGGTCTGGCACAATCACAGCCCACCAGTGCCACAGTGTGGGTGCATGGTCACACAGAGCATCCCCAGCTCACTGGGTCACACAGAGCATCCCCAGCTCACTGGGTCACAAAGAGCATCCCCAGCTCTCCAGGGCACACAAAGCATCCCCAGCTCTCTCCAGAAACTCTACTTAAGGGAAAATAAAATAGAGTTTGGGAAAATCTGGCAAGTTTCACCACTCTGCTGAGCAACCCCAGCCCCCAGCATCTGTGCTTGTAGGACTGCCCTGAAGCCACCATGGGGTCCGTGGGACAGCACTTGGCATCTGTGCTGGTTTGTGGCCTGTCTGGGACAAGTTTAATGCTCATTCAGGAGAAGAACCACAAGACTTTACTCTCAGTTATTTTTCCCTCAGTTATACAGGAGATAAATCATATTATGACTGGAATCAATAAGGAAAAGCAGAGCTGGAAGAAGGAAGAGAATTGTACAGAAGAGTTGTACAGAAACACACACGCATGCACAAACTCCTCTCTTCTGAGCAAACTGCAAAAAAACCCCAACCCTTTGAACTTTCCCTTTGAGTCCTGAGCTCTTCATTCTTTTTTTTTTTCCCCTTCTTTTTTCCCCCCCTCCAGACTCAAGGATGCATTTCTAACCTCAGAAAGAAAATCCTCCTTTTGTAACAGTCATTAATTGGCTTTGGGGAATCTGGGCCACCAGATATGCCCCTAATCCTATACACACTTCCAGTCCCATGTTCAGCATCAGGCTGCCCAGCACTTCCCTCCGCAAGAGGCTTGTTAGGGGAATTAGCTGCTTCCTTCAGCTGCTGCAGCTGGCTGGATTGATATATTTTTTAAATATGGGCAAAAAAAAAAATGTAAAAAGGCAGTTGGCAGATCAGGTTTGCTGGGGAGACACCGATGTGAATTTTTATCTCTCTGAATGGTGCATTTCTCCATTGTCAAGGCGCACAAAGCAACGTCAATCACCTTGTCCCAGCACAAAAGCTAAGAGCTTGCCGAAAGGCTGGCAGCAACACACGCACCGGTGTTGGTGGCAGGGTGTTACGAGAGCGAGTGCCAGTTTGATCGGAGCTGTTTCGATTGTGAGGGCGGTGGAGCGTGTTTGTCATCATTTGAAGCCTTAAACCTTGGCAGTGGTACGTAAAGGCTGACATGAAAGAGTCTGGAGGACACATCCACGTGCATGTGTTCAAAGGTCTGAGGAGCCAAACACGGCTCATGCCACGAATTTCCAGCTGCCCTCGGAAAACCTTCAGCTCAAACCTCTTCCAACTGAGGGGTTTTATTAAGCAGTTGCAATGCTATTTCTTCAGGTAGTCCTTCCACCAGAGACCACTTACCCATGCAGGACCTCTCCAAGGATGAGGTGGGTGGAGGGGGAACCTGCATTGGTGTCCAATGCACGCCTGAACTGAGACTGATGTTCCTCTCTGGCATGGGGAAAACGATTCCTGCAGGATGTGATTCAGACAGGGGTCAAATTTAGGTGCCCTAAACCTATTCCCAAAGTTCCCTTACTCATATCCCAACCAGCTCATGCCAGCAGGAACCAAAATGAAATTGGAATTAAACTGAATTACCGCCCTGAACAAAACTAAGGCTGTTCACTAATCTAAACGCATCTTAGCATCCTCTCTAGAATGAAAAAAACCACACACCATTTATTAAATTATTCTGACTTTTTCTTATTACTGTCTCTCCTGGTTCAGACTAAGGCATTAAAAAGCCACGAGGCATATTGATCTTGTGCTATTTCCCATTTAATACTGAAGCAGTTGATGCTCATGGGAAAGGTCATTCTGATCACATCTCTACCTGAGATTTGGATTGCACAAATGAACACGCAGACACTGGAGTCTCCCACCTGCCACAAGTGGGCTTTCCTTCTGGGTCATATCCTGCCAGGTTACACTAAGCATCCTGCTGGTGTTTACCGAAAGATGCAAAATGTCCTTTAAAAGGAGACAAAGCCAGCACAGGATGGAGTTGAGAGGATCTCCAGCTGGACTGTTATCCAAGAAACCGCCATAAACTGAAGAGATGAACTCTAAATGAAAGCTCACACAACAGGGACCTGGAGGCAAGCAGATGGCTTTTAGAAACTGGGAGTCTTGCACCAGCTACAAGCAAGTAATTACCAGCAAGTCACAGCTGTGCTGGACCACATGAGCAGGTGAAAATGTGACTGTGCTAGGGTGTGATCGCACTGCCAGCATTCTCCGACACATCTCTTCCCTTGCTGGCCCTAATGCTACCAAATGTGGGGGTTATTTGCTTTAGAGAGATCAGAGCCATTTCTCCTTAGGAGGCCTTTAAAAACCAGGGTGGGAAGGGAGTTAACAAGATGCTCTGAAGTGGTGGATGAGTGTAGCTGTTATTGCGAGAGGCGAGGCATGCATCCAAATTCCAAGCTTGCCAAAGGGGCTGTGGAGAGGTAGCAAGGCACAAGGTGAGGCTGGGAGGGAGGTTTCTGCAGCCAGAGCTTGGGAGAGCCACAACCTAGTAGTGACATTGTCACTAGGCTTTGCCATGAGGATCGGAAAGCCTGGCTTCCTTGCTGCCTGCTGCCCTGGTCAGCTTGCTCTTGAACGCATTAAGACACACGGTTCTGAAATCTTGGGATTTGCCCCCATCGCGAGTCACTGGCTATGAGCCCCGGTTGAGAAGAAGCAGCTGGTGCCAAGTTTCTGGCGGTGGCTGGGCTGTGAAAGCCAAAGCAACTTCAGCAGTCACTCTGCTCCATGTCCTTGGCTTTTTTTTTTTCCCAGTTGCCTTGACTAATACATCTAAGGAGCGCTGATACACTAACAGTCTCAGGAAGGGCTGCATGTTTGTTTTCCTGTATCTCCTGAAATGAGAAGAAGCAAAGATGATGCTAAAACGTCTCCTCCAGCCCCCGCAATTCCCTGTCAAGTAAGTTTACAACTCTTTTCACATCCATCAGTGTGAAATTCTTGGGCAATGAGCTGGGTCCTGCCTTCGCTAAAGCCTGGGAGCTCCTGGTCATTCACTCCTGAAGAGGTGCTGAGCCCCCCCAGGTGCCAAAGCACATGCAAATCTCCAAACACTTTTGTCTGATCTGCCAGAAATTAATAACACAGAATATGGATCAAGCAAGGTAGATCAGACCCCGCAACTCCCTCAGCTGCCCGCTCCTCTCTGGAGAGGATGCATCAGGACCGCCTGATGCTTTCAAACACGGATGAGGAAAACCATCTCAGCAAGGAAAGCAAAGCCACCCTTCCTCCCCCTGCCACACCTCTTCCCTCTCCTTGCCCACATCATGCCGTCTCGGGTTTTTTTTGGCACTCCAGCAAATTTCTGTCAGATTTGGGCAAAGGCAGGCAGCGCTTTTGCAGTCAGCGTGCTGGGGGTGCCAGAGCCCCACTTTCCCCCTTTTTTTCTCCCCGGTGCTTGGAGCCAGCCTCTCGGATCGCTGGCGGAGGACATGCCTGGCTGGGCTGAGCCACACGGATCAGCGCTTCCCCAGGGTGCTGCTCCTGATGGAGTTTGCAGCCAGAGCGAAAAGCTGCATACAGATAACTCTTCCTTCCCCTCGCTTCCTTCCTCCTTCCCTCCCTCAGCAATTCAACAAGAAGAGGGGGAAGAAAACGGCACTTGGATTAAATAAACTAACAATCAGCACGAGGAGGCTTTTAGCTGTAAGTGAGCCAAGTGTCCTGTAACATTAAATAAATGCGAGATTAACCTTCAAGCCTTCCACGCTAAATTATTTATCTTGAGAGGCGAAAGGGTCAGGATTGAAACAAAGGGTAAATATTTGAGGAACGCACTGCACGCTCAGCTTGCATGGCTGTTTGCCCACCACGCCGGCGCTGCCTGCGCCTGCCTCCCACCGGCACAGCCCGCGGCTGGCAGTGCCACCCCCCAGCCCAGCAGCACCCCAGGACATGGCTGCAAGGGCAGCAGAGGGGATGAGGGTGACCCCCAAGGACAGCAGAGGGGATGAGGGTGACCCTCCCGCCATCAGCCATGTGTCCTGCCTGAGGCTGGGAGACAGCCCCAGTGACAGCAGAGGGGACAAGGACAGCAGAGGGGATGAGGATGACCCTGAAGAGAGCAGAGAGGATGAGGGTGACCCCAAGGATAACAGAGGAGATGAGACTGATCCCAAGCACAGCAGAGGGGACAAGGACAGCAGAGGGAATGAGGCTGACCCCAAGGACAGCAGAGGGGATGAGGGTGACCCCAAGGACAGCAGAGGGGACGAGGGTGACCCCAAGGACAACAGCG
>NW_010183304.1:69558-92978 GCF_000695765.1 Mesitornis unicolor
CAAGGACAGCAGAGGGGATGAGGCTGACCCCAAGGACAGCAGAGGGGATGAGGCTGACCCCAAGGACAGCAGAGGGGATGAGGCTGACCCCAAGGACAGCAGAGGGGATGAGGCTGACCCCAAGGACAGCAGAGGGGACGAGGACAACAGAGAGGATGAGGCTGACCCCAAGAACAGCAGAGGGACGAGGGTGACCCTCACACCATCAGCCATGTGTCCTGCCTGAGGCTGGGGGACAGCCCCAGTGTCCTGATTTCCCTGAGCATCCCATGCGCCACAATTAGCAGCTGCATCTGCCTTCTGTACTGCTGTATTATTAACAGCATGATTTACATACAGCCATTTCTGTAGCCACTGTAGGCAGGGAATTACCTGGTAACAAAATACCCCGCTGCTCGTGTTAAGTGACAGACTCCAAAATATTAGTCTGCTTAATCAAAGCACTAACAACACGGAATAGATGAAAATATTTTGCCATTCCCTAGCTGGTCTCCCCCATTAAGATCCTTAAGCATTCTTTTGTCAAAGATACGTCAATTATTTTCCTTTCAGTAAAGAATTAAAATGTAGCCACAACTGGGAAAGCATACAGAATCTGTTTAACAGTGAATAGCAACTTCATAGTGCATTTTAAGGTGAGAAATGCAGAAGACAGCTATGGCCAGGACCGATGTAATTAGTCAGGATGCACAACACTTTAAATTACCATCTCTGTGCTTTCCAGGAGTGCCAGGCTTCCGAAGGAGAAGGCGGCAGTGTCTTGGTGATAACTCACCTCACGAAAACTTCCCTAACACACATTTTCTCTAGAAATACAATCACCAACTCACTAATCGGTAACTTTGCTCACAGCACTCGTTTTCTCGCGCATGTTCCTGTCCCAACCTCGAGCAGACGCAAACCAGCGCAGGTGCGATGGGCCTCACAGGATCCCAGTGTGTGCTGTGGCACTGCCCAGCAGCTGCAGGAGGTTTGGTGTTAAATATCGAAAAAAGAAACAAAAATAATTTAAAAAATATTTTTAAAAAATTAAAGCTGCGAGCTGCCAAATTCGAACTTTTCAGCTATTTGTCAACACAACAAATTCACTACATCGCATTCAAAGCATGAGCAGAAGAGAGCAGAGCTAAGGTGCTCTCTGCCCCGGGTCGCTGCTCAGCGGGATATCCAAATTTCTGGGGCAGCGGCAGGGCCTGTCCCATTTATGTGCGATGCATTAAACCCTTCACGAGGCGCAAGGTCAGGAAGGGATTTTCTCTGAGTGAAGGAAATCGCTGGAGTGGGATTTTTACACTCCCTCACAGCAAGGTGTGTGCTTTGGGCTGTCAGATCATCTCCTTATTTCCACGTAGCAAATCCCTGCTATTTCAGAGATCAAAGGCACTGGCACTGCTCTTGATCTCTCGGTGTCTCCAAGCACCGTAGCTGGTGGGGTTTCATTTTTGGCACAGGGTGCAGAGCCCCCGCCAGCAAACGCCCATGCAGCCCCTTCTGCTCCTCTTTCGCTTGCATCAAAGCCTCCCCCACCACACACAGCCTCAAGAGTCACTTTCCAAAAACGTTCAGTCCTTTCACACACCCCCGAGAGCCACCAATGTGCAGCCGGGGGCACCGCGGATCACGTCAAGGCAAGAGCATCAGGGAAGCTGGGAATGAGATGCCCCAAATTAAGAGCTCATCCTGCAATGGCGCTGCCTTCGCTCCTCACTGATGGAGGCTTTGCCCCTGCTGCCAGGGAGCGCATGTTTTAGCGTAGGATAAGTGAGGTGAGGAAGCTGTGAAAGCCAAGCAACAGCAAGATACAGTGCTTTCTACCAATTACGAGCACAACTATAGGTAAGGAAGCCATAGCAACAAAAACTTGACCTGCTCCGCTCTGGAGACGTAGCTGGAGCCTATTCTAGCTTTAATGCAGTCTCTAAACGCCTACTGCTGTTAATGGCTCCTGCATAATAAGGGGGATTACAGATCTATTACAGATCTGTCACCTCTTAAGGAATATGCCATTAATCATGATCGTTTATTTGCAAATTGGTTTATAATTTTGAAAATCTTTTGCAAATTACTTTAAATGGAAGGGGGTGGGGGGCAAGGGGCTTTCAAAGCAGACTTCCATACTACTTCCCTCCTCAGCTAATGCCCCATTTTGAGCCAGATCACTGCTTGTGTAAGTCTGCATATGTATATGGGTGTTTATGCATGGGAAGAAACTGGATAAGCTTGACCAGACACACGCAAGTGGTAGCACTTAGCAGAGAGCTCATAGGGGGATGCAACCGTCTGTGCACAGATGCACCGGACAGTCCACGTGGGCAAAGGTGCCTTTTTACAGCCTGCTTTTCGCTTGGACAGCTTTCACAGATGAAGAGCAATGGGGTATTTGCATGCATGCCTGCCCACTGGTGACACCACTGACTTCAGTGTACATCCCTGTCTGCATTTCCGTGGCCTTTCACTAAGCTAGTTTGCATGAGGTTCGGAAGTTGGGCCCAAGAGTTGTGCCTGGGTCACCTTACCCACCCTGCCCATCCCCAATCCCTGTCTCACCCCCAGCTCCCCCAAGGCTCTCCCCTTCTTTCTGGCTTTCCCTTACACCCACCTCAAAATCTCCTTACCCACCACAGACCCCTCCACTCTCCTTTCCCTTTGCATCCATCTCTGCTACCCACCCCCATGGATTAAGTAGACTTTGCCCGGATTACAGCTGCCAATCAAGTTCAAGTGCATTTTTAATAGTTTAATTTGTGGCACAAGGTTTCAAATAAAATCATCAAGTGCAGTCGATTAAACTCATTAAGTCCTTACGGACTCGTCTGTGTACTGCGCCGTTATCAGATTCGGAGACATGAGAATTAATTAGGCCGCTGTTCTCCTTTGTCTGGATTAGTGTGCCAGGCCCAGCGGCCGAGTGTCTTCCTGTGAAAACACGAGGTCCATAATCTCCTTATGAGCACAACCAAGGAGACAGGGGCCTAAGAGATTTTTTCAACATTCCTCAAAGATCAAACAACAGGAACAGCGCTGTTCTTTTTTTCCCTCCCCTGTTTTTTTTCTCCTTGCTCTTTTCTGTCTTTTTTTTTCCTAGGTGCATGGCGCAGCTGATGACTAAAGTCAGTTTGGTGGGAAGAGGGCAGGCAGGTAGAAACAGATGCTGGTACCACAACTGGAAACACTCCTCACATGAATCTCCCCTAGCAGGGTACACCAGGGATGCTCTGCAAGGCTCTTTCTGCTGCAAAGGGACTTTTCTTCTCTTCAGTCTTCCTTGCACACCAAACAATCCTTACTCACATCTACCGGTGCTATTTCCCTTGGGTCACTGCTCATACTTGGGTAGAGAGACCAAGGGTACCCAAAGAGCGCAAGGGCACCCTCTCCACACCCACAGATCCAGAGCAATGTGAAATCACGGCTGTGACACAACGCAACTCACCAGGATGCCCCAGATGCCATTGTTTCTGCGTCGAGTGCGATGTCTCCAGTATGTGAGTTACCTTCCTCTGGGAACCACAGCTCTTCCGTCGTTCACCCTTTGTGGATGGTGAGCTGCTTGGAGAGAGCGGCGTGCTGGTGGGAAGGACAGTACAATACAGGGCTGCATAGTCCTAAACATGAGGGTATACCCTTATGTTTATATAGGGTATAACATACCCTAAACATGAGGGTATACAGAGAAGGGTACCCATGAGCGTACTCCAGTCTATACTGGAAGATATGGTAGATGGATGGGACAAGACAAAGATAAGCAAGGATATACATAGACGTACCAACACTAAACAAGCTTCCTGAGTAACTTGCCACCTACGCTGCTCTGCAGAGCAGAAATACGTAATACATGTTTACCATCATCACAAGGCTTTTAACAAGCAACAGCTCACACTCAATACCAATATATGAAACCAATACCTATACCATGCAACATGCAATAAAATAGTAATACATACAGCTGAACAACTGGACTTCTGCAGCCCAGGGGAGCTCAAGCATCTCCCTTATAGCTCGAGCAAGGGCCTCCCACAGAACTGAGCAAGTGAAGTCTATATAGAGACCAGAGGAGAATTTTTAAAGTACCATAGGCAGGTGAGGACCTCTGGCTTTTTAATGCCATGAGGAACTTCACTGAGATCAAGGGTCTGAAAATCTCTCCCCTCATATTAGGGCTGCCCCTCATTTATCCAAGTCAGCCATTACAGAGGGCAGGAGATGGGGCTCGAGCAAGGGCCTCCCACAGAACTGAGCAAGTGAAGTTTATATAGAGACCAGAGGAGAATTTTTTAAGGTACCATAGGCAGGTGAGGACCTCTGGCTTTTTAATGCCATGAGGAACTTCACTGAGATCAAGGGTCTGAAAATCTCTCCCCTCATATTAGGGCTGCCCCTCATTTATCCAAGTCAGCCATTACAGAGGGCAGGAGATGGGAGATCCACAGCAAGGGATAACAGGCGGTGCCTGTGTGCAGTGGCCGAGGGTCACTACCTCCTTGGGTAGTGAAGTTGGTCGGTCCTTGCCAAAGCTGTTATTGCACAGAGCAACACGGTCGCGGAAGGGCCTTAAAAAGGCACATTGCCAAAGTGACCTTTATCCGAGAGGCTTTTCCGGTGGACACAAATCCTTTCCAACGGGCCAGCTGCTGGCAAACACGCTGCAACAAATTTACGAGAACAGAACAGTGCTGTAAAGAGACGAACTTAAGGGACAAAGAAAAGTAATCCATATTAAGACTGGTAAGGGCTTTGCGCCTGCTAACAGTCCTGCTGAATTGCATTTGAGGGGAGCTGAACTACAGCAATTTCTAAACTAAATCACTTGGGCCTGCTGGTGCTTTCACCGGTTTATTACAGAAATTTACTCACAAGGGTCAGTGACCCCTCAGTCAATGACTCCCCCAGGTGACTTCCCAAGCTGTGCTAAGCCACCACCGTTTGCTCTCATTGCCTCTGATCTTCTCTTTCTCTCCTCCTCCTCTTCCACTTCCCACTTCATTCGCCTCTCCACCAAATCCCTTCTTTTTTTTTTCTCTTTATTGTCAAATCATGGGAGTGGGGTATGATGTGATGAGACAATATTGGAGGAACAATGAGGGATGTAGACATAAAGGAGCAGCAGAGAGGCAAAAGGGCTGAAAAGCAGAGAAGCCTGAATGTGATGATGAGGCAGAAGGGAGGTGTGAAGAGCTGCAGGGATGGCAGTAACGCAGCCACACTTTTGGGAAAGATGAGGATTTTCATACCTGCTTCCCTGTACAGATAATGCGGAGACAAGGCGAATCCTACAGAAACCTCGTCTCACCGTAGCCAAACTGATGCAATGTCGGAGTCCTGCTCTGCTATCGGGCAAGTTCTCCAGGCCTGGCATAGACCTAACCCTCTTCATTTCCCCAGTGGAAAAGTGGGCTGAAGAAGTTCTTCAGGAAATACTTAACCCCTGGAATATCAACTGCTGAAAGTTTAAAGGCTTTCTGCTGCTGCACCAGCCCTGCCAACCTCCTTCTGCCTCTGCCCAGACATCTTTCTCAAGGACCATCAGCATTTCTTGTGGCCAACACAGTTTTCCACAGGTTATGAATCCCAAGTGAAAGCACACAGAGCGGACAGGCGTCCTCCCTCCCTTTCCAGCTCCAAAAGGTTCTCCTTTCGGTGTCTCCTTCTCACTCCCTTTTCACTTCCTTCTCCCCCCACCACACATAAGGAATTGATGAATGTCTCTTTAAGGCCCTGTGTCTGCCACCTTGCAGCACACCCTTGTAAATCAGATAAATATCTCAAGGATCCTTATCCTGGGAGAATTGATGTAATTGCACTAAATTGAAGAGCTTATTTTTATTTTTTTTAGCTTCCCTACCCCCTGATTCTTCTCCTCTTTTCAGCTGGAGTCTCTTCTACTAACAGGTGTGCTGACTGCTAATTCCTGCACAGGAATCGCCCCCTCTCTCTGAAGCAATGGTCCTCCATAGCTGGTTCCAGGCTGGGTCCTGAGGTGAGTTTTAACCAAGATCCAACATCAGTCAGGAAAATTTTCATAGCTCCATCCAGGCCTCCCTTGGCAAATTTCATCCTTGCTGGTTCCCCTCTGATACTCACCTGTTGAGGAGGTATCTGCTGCAATGGGAATGGTGGGTTGTGTCTGTGCAGGGCCAGCTCCCACATCCCCATTGCACCATGGACCAGTGCTGTAGAAAGCCAGACAAAGGGAAAACCAGAACAAAAAATTACAACGGAAGGATGGAGATGAATAGGTTTCAGGTGAAAGAAGGTGGAGCATTAAGAAACAGTGGGAAAACTAACACAGTAATCAAGCCAAATCAAGGTCAAGTCAAGAGGGCCCTGAGGAATCTAATCTAAGCTGGCCTGGTTCAAGCAGGTCCTGAGATCTCTTCCAGCCCATACCTTTCTGTGGTCCCATGGCAGGACAGACAAACACTAATGCTACATGAGGGGAGGCATGGACCCCAAAAACGGTCCCCATTTCTCAGTGTCATCACCACGTGCTTCTCCCCCTACTTACAGAAGTGAGAACACCTCCCACCAGCTAAGAGCAGTGACAGCTACATCGAGTCATTAACTTCCCCCATAGTGGCAAAAGCCACCAGAAGAGAAGGGCAGCAGGGGAGGAGATGGAGGAGCAAGTTGTGATCCTGTGGTTTGGGTTTTTTTCCCACACCAGAAGCCTACAGTGTTTTGCTTTTGGTGCTGTCCAGCTGAACACACAAGCAAATTGGGACTGTCAGAAGGACTGAAGGTGAGTGATGGTGCAATCCGAAGGGCATGATTACTTCTCTAAGAGATTTCCAAGCAGCATCTGGGGTCTCTGGAGGATTTTTAGGTGACTTTACTTAAGGCAAGGGGCATAAACACAGAAGATTCTCAGAGAGCAGGAACGATTGTACTCAGAAAACCAGGGTGGTGGCAAGCAGGGGATGGTGACACAATGGCACCGAGCGTGGTCCTCATCATGACAGGCCTCATCCAAGTGCAGATGAGACCTTCAAACCCAGCCAGCTGATCTGAAGCATGCGTTGGCTGGGATAAGGCAGAGCAGGCTGACTCCAGGACCCAGGAGATAACGGCTGAGCTTGGGCCAGCAGTCTCGGGGTGCAGGTGGGTTGGAAGAGAGGAGGACAACAGCTGTTTCCACTTCACCCAGGTCTCCTGTGCCAGGCCACCCTTCCCGCATCCCCAGCAGAGCCGTGGCTCTCCGCAGCCTCATCAGAGCCCATTCTTCTGAAAATGCTCTCACATACACCAATAATGACCTGAGAGCTTGGGACTGAAACAAGATGAACACAATGGCTGAACAAAGCGGTTCGGAGGTGTGGCTCCAGCCAGAGCTTGGCCAGCACATCCCGACCCATTCCAGGCTTGGAGAGGAAAGAAATAAATTTTGGGAAGGTGAGAAACACCTTCAGTAATGAAGAGGGGATGGAAGGAAGTATCATGAGTCAACTCCCTCAAGTAGCCTGAATTTTGTCATCTTCCCCTTCCAAATTACCAGAAACAGCCACCACAGGGTACCATGTTCTGGCCCTAGGGCACATGCAGTAGGAGGTGACTCCTCTGCTTGCTCCATGTCATCCATATAGACCCAAGCTGAGCTTAAAAGTAACCCCACCAATGCAGAAAAGGGGGTTTGTTCTCTGTGGCTCCCCTCCACTCTTGCCCTAGCTCTGCAAAGCAAACAAGGACAGCTTTGGGACGGGACGACCCCCACGTTTGTGCACCATGCAGTCACTCCTGGCATCAGCAGGCTCCACATGACATCTCCACTCCTCTCAGGAAGAGGAGGCTTGATGGTGTTTTGACTCCCTTCTCAGAGACTCCCACACGGCACTTTGCAATCCAACTTTGCTCTCAAACACGCATCCTGGGCTGCATCCCAGCGATGTGTGTCAGGCACGGCACGCTGTCAGTCAGCCCCAGTCACAACACATCAGGGCTCAGGAGAAGTCTGACTGATCGGGGTGAGGAGGGAGGGAGCGCATAAATGAGAAGAAAAGGCTGGGGAAAAAAATGAGAGGAGAAAGACAAATCAAGCAGGAAAATGGCAGGGACTATTCTGTACAGCAAGAATGCTTTTCATCTGTGATACTGAAAAGGACAAAGATGCTCAGATATGGAGTCGCAGGGAGGAGAGCAGAGGAAGCTCCTGGTCTGAAACCTGGGGTTTCTTATCCACATGGCTTCGGGCAGCAGGGACTGGAACTCGCTGCCACATCAGCAACGTGGCAATTAATGTAAAGTGGGCTGCGGGGACAAAGCGACCAGATAAAGTGTGTGCGCCTGGCTAAATGCCACCTCAGAGTTGGCTCTGATGTCGGCAACCTCAGCCAAGAACCACCAAATGGCTGTGGCACCAGGACTGTCTCTCCCGTGCCATGGAGGAGTTCACGAGGCACAGGGAAGGGTCACTCCAGGAATGACTTAGGGCAGCTCTCCTGCCACCACCCATATGTTTTCCTGCAGAGGAAGGTACCTGCAATTCTAGAAGAATTGCAAAGCTGGACAAAATAGTAAAGACTGAAAGAGCAACCAAATCTGTGATCATTTGAAGACAAAGACAAACAAATTTAGGCAAGAAGAGAGGTCTGTCTATGAACAGGCACTGCTGTGGAGAGGTAGGAGGTCCCTTCCCTTTCTGGGAGATGTAGGACATCGAGAGAAGACCTCAAAACACTGCATACATGTTTGAGATTAGTCAAGTATGCTCGTAATTTGAATTTCATTCTCTTCCACCATGCACGAAATGAGGAAATATTCATTGGGCTGAAGAGAAAGATAGGAGAGGGGCTGAGGAGAGATGACTCCATAGCATAATCTATATTCACTGGAGCTTGAACAGGAACCCACATCTCACCTGCTCCCAGGTGAGTGCCCAAGCAGCCTGGCTGAAAGTCCTGCTGCTTTTTACTCCTGTAATGCAACCCACAGTTTAAATAATATTTAATAATTCCTTCTGAAGTGGAGAAGTTCAAATGGTGGGACTGAGTGGGCTCTTCTGTCACCTCAAAACCAAAATGCCCTGATAATCAGAAGGATCTTTCCAGGTGGTTCAAGTCCCTTTCAGAGGGAGAAAAGAAGGAGGGGAGAGGGCTTTAACCACTGCACTGGTTTGTAAGTGTGGCCATTGTTTCTCAGTCCATGCAGACCCTAATCTCTGAGCCATGCCCAGAAGATGCCAAACAGTCTGTGCTTTGCCAGCAAGAGATGTACCCAAAGTAACTCAGAGGGTCAGTTCTCCATGACTTCCCTTCGCCTGTGTCCTGGCTCTGCATAGAGGCTGAGTACAGTTTTCAGTGCTTGTGGGATGTGATGGCCCCTGCCCTGCTTGCACTACGGAGTTGCTCCTGGCATGAGCTGGCTCCACACAACTCCAAGCAGGTCTTTGGAGAGGCCAAAGTTAGCTCTCCTGAAGTCCAGGGTTGTAACCTTGTTGAGGATCCAAACTAGACCCCTAAAATTGCTTTATATTTGAGGTACAGCACGCCTCTGTCAAACAAGCTTACTTCTCCACAAATCTCTGAGAGGGGACAAGAGACCTGTGCTCAACTATATCATGAAGAAGATATAAGGGAAGATATAAGGGAAGGAACTGCATGAGAACCCTGCTGTCCAGCCAAACCAGCTCTGGTTTCATGGGCTGTGCTTAGCCAGCTCACAGAGGGTTAGATTGGATTTTTCTTTTAGCTGCATGACAAGTAAAATGAAGTGGGTGGTGTATACTCTGACTTCAAGAGGCATTTGCTAATCTCTGAGGAGGAATCTTATTAGAGAAATGGAAGAGGTCGTTAGGGGTAGGGATGGAAAGCTCTAGAAATTACACACCACCTAGAAAACTGACTGGAAGAAACGAGACCTGGCTCATGGGGAAACGTGAGTCCATCCCTCCCACTTCTTTCTATTCACCATCTTCACAATCACTGGTTGTTTTCCTCCAACGTGACCCAACCTCAGCTCAGTGCTACGGCTGGTCCCTTTGTGCATCTGTCACATGGCAGATGGAAGAGGTGGCCGTAAAACAAAGAACTTGGAAGGAAATCCAGATGGGGAAGCAAAAAGTTAATGCGCGTTAACAAAATTAAAATCCAAATTCTTTAAACATTGGGATCCTGCACTCAGTCACCTACCTTCACTGAGGAAGAGAGCTCATGGGTCACACGCTAGCCTGCATAGCTGGGGTGAGGATCTAACGGTGTTGCAAGTCAATTTTCTGGTCCAACAAAGGAAGAAGAAATGGCTATAGAAAAGAGGGTACGACGAGCCTTGCCTTTCACTGGCTCGTCTACATCATCATGGGAAACTGCTGCAAAACATCTCTGCAAATTCCAGAGGAGATCGAGGAAAGCGAAGGAGCTCAGGCACCCCACCGCTCCCCCCAGCCTGCCCTCAACCTGTAAAGACACAAGTCCGGCGGCAAACCCCAGCCCAGCTCTGGCTGGGTTAATGTGACAATCCATTCCTGACAGCGTGTCAATACAAAGCAATTTAGGAGTGCATGAAAAATCGACCCAAGGTAACAGGCAATTTCTCTGCTCTGCTGGTTAGACGGAAGTAGGGACCAATGAGGCCAGCATCTCTGAGCACTCTCGCCTCCGCAGCGCCCAGTCCGCTGTCGTGTTAGCAGCTCACATCAGGAGGAGGATGGAGCACAGTCTCAGGATGGGAACTAAGGAGAGTTGAAGGTGGCATTCAGCTCTTTCTTCCCATAAAGATGTTGTTAATTGGGAGACATTTCAATAGGTAAAGTAACCAGCTGGTTGAAACAGAGTCAACACTTACATACATGATTACAAGGCAGTAGTCTGGTCTTGGATCCATATGACCTGCCCTGTGGGTAGGAGGTAATGGTTGAATCACTCCAGGCTGGAAAGGGACAAGCAGATGGCCAATATAGCCCAAAATCTTGATGCCAAAGAAATAATCTCTTCTTTTAGGCCAAACCCAGAGCATGCCTGGATGGGACCTGAGGCACTATCTAGCATCACACTTCTGCCATGGGCAAATGGAGCCCATTTCACACTGGTGCAGGCAAGGACTAAGAAAGGCTATGGGAATTAACAGGGAAAGCAGAGAAAGCTGGTGAGAGAGGAAGACGAAGGCCCTGGCACCACCAAAAGCTGACCTGCCCTCCTTCCCCCTTCATCACCAGCACAGATTGCAGGGAGGGCAATCGCCTGCCTCTCGCCCACATGGTAGCCACCAGCAGCCATCTGAGAGTCCTGCTTCTGCCATGCCGTGAAAGCACCTTGGCTCAGACGCCGAGGCTGGCATAGAACAACGGAGGGCGAGCCCAATCCAAGCAGATCTGCTTGCAAATGCGGAGAGCAGCAGCAATGTGCTGGCAGGGCTCATCCAGCCCGATGTGCTGACGGACACTCCCACCACATTAAAAGCATCACTGTCTGTCGTTATTAAAAGCAGAAAACACAACAGACGGAGCCTGTGCCACTGAGTCCAGGCTTTTTCTCCCTCACAACCCCAGGAAGTGTGGCTCTGGAGGGGTGATTCAGATCCCTCGCTCATCTAGAGGGGCCAGAAGAGCCCCCTTCGCTGAGAGTCAGCAGAAATTACACACGCTGCCCATTTTTTAGAACAAACAATTTGGAACTGGGCTGAACTTCCCACCCATGCCAGCACCACACACCATACCAGTAACTCTAGAGGGTGCTAAGCAAGGAAATGCAGAAGTCAAAAAAAAAAGGAAGAACGGGTAAAGAGAGGAAATGTAATATTGCTGTGGCTCTGCCAGAATAACACACTGGGTTAAACCTATGCTTGGATGTGTTTTTATCCAGAGCACCGTGGGATACAGCCAGGGAGGCAGGGTTTGGTGTTGGGTCCTTTTTGTGTGGTTGCATTAAGAGTAACGTTCCATTTTATTTTGATTTAATAAGCTGGTTAATGCGTGTTAACAAAATTAAAAGTCATTATTAAAGGCAGATGTACTGGTGTATGAATAGCTAAGCATCAGCTTTGCCTTTAGATCATCCGCAGCTTCAGCGTATGCTTCTAATAACCAGCTGTCACTTACCAGCGATGTGGTAACTCTCTTATTAAATCCTAAATGGGCATATGGAGGCTACATTTAAAGTAATACTTTTCACCCCCCCCTCCTATCTTTTCCCACAGACAATCGAGCCAACTCACGAATTTCCTGCAACGTATTTTTCCCTTCGTTAATGGGATGCACATTGAGATCAGAAAGGCCAAATGATGACCCGTCTTCTTCGTTTTTACATGTCTTTGGAAAAGGTCCATATGAGTCTGTGTGTGTCACGAGTCATAGCACACCCCAGTTGCCTCAGAGCTAATTGCGCTTTTTTCTACGAGAAGCTGCTAATCTCCCCCGAGGAGCCCTGCAACCACAAGCCCTGTGTGTCCATGGCTGCCACGTTCCTTTGCGGTAATGGGCAGGCAATCACGGCTCTTTGATGAGCCACCACCACCACCACCAACCCGTCACGGACACCTCTTTGGTCACAAACTGCATTTTTGGAGGGTGCCAGGAACCAGGGCACTGTGCGAGGTTTGCAAGAAGCAAAATCTGTTCCTGTGATGGGAGCAGGAGTGAAGGGTTAAGTGAGAAAAATCAGTCTCATTTGCAAGGTTCCAGCAGGGCTACAGTAAAAAGGCCACCAAATGCAAATGGTGCTTAAAATCAGGCAAACACTTCTACCTTCCAGTGTTCTACATATCTTTCGCTGAGGCAAATGCAATTCGCGTTGCAGGAGCAACCTGTACCTTCCAGCATCGTGGTCTGCAGGAGGGCCAGCTCAACCCCACCTGAAGCTGCATGGGCAGAGCAGCAGCAGCAAGAAGGGCCCGTTCTGCTCTGTCCTACACGGGATCCCACATCAACTCTTGGCTCACACAGACCGCTTCCCACTGGCCTCGTCCTTCCTTGACGTGGATCTACGTGTCCTTAACAGCATTCGAATAGTTAGCGTGGTTGGCCTGGGAGGGGAAAGGAGGATGGGGAAGGGGAGGTAGGGAGGGGAGAAGCACAGGCAGAGAAGTGGGGAGCCCTGGCGCTGCAATGCGTTGGTGGGGGTCACTCCCTGAAGCCTTGAGGGCAATGATGCCAACAAGTCTGTTCGCTGAAGGAGCTGGAAACCTCCTTTGACTCCGTTTTTTCCATTGTTAGCAGAGGGAGACAGGACTTGTTACACACCAGGTGAAAGCATCTGAAAATACATTGATATAAGGTCTGAAAGAAAGAGAAACAGACCCTTCCTTGCACCCCACAGAGACGAAGAGCTGGGCTGTCTGGTGATGGTCACTGCTGCCCTGGGAAGCAAAGGGGGGTATCAGGGGACCTGCTCTCTTCTAGGCACTACCATCAGCCACAATCACAGGATATATGTGGCCTAAACTTCCCCATCCTTATGTCTGAAGGTCCTGTACCCTGTGCTATCAATCATCCACAGAAATACTAAGCTGCTGGAGAGCTGATGCTGTCACGTGCAATGTTCATTCACTTGAGGATCGTGGAGCAGAGCCCAAACACGGAGCTTCCCCCATCCCTGATCTCATTACGGCCCCGTCGCCTGCACAAACCCCTTTTCCCTCCAGGTCTCTCTTCCCACAGCATTGACCACAGCTCATAAATTAATAAGGGTCCATATTTTTAAAATCGGGATTGTGGCAGAGATGAAATGAAGGGGAGGGGGGGACAGAAAACAAAACTGACACATACAAACAGTTCAAACACTGCAAAACGTTTAACAACATGTAAGTCCTTCAAAGCCACAAACCCCTTGGTCCCTATCTGCTGGCTGGGTTCGTTAATAGGTTTACTGCCAATGCTGGTGTGAAAGGCAGCGGTGCACAAGGACCCGGAATTCTCTGTTCTTCCTCCAATTATGTGCCAAGTTCAAACTCAGGGAAAAAAGGGGGAAAAAACCAACCTAATCCACAGCCATTCTTTAATCTTGTGCAGCTTATTAAAACCAAGAGGACAAGATAATCCACCCAGGCTGGCAACTTGGAGGCTGCTCATTCCCTCTCCAGAAAAAAAAAAATCAGCTCATGTTTTCTCCCAAGGATCCCAGGAGGCTCAGAGACCAGAAGACACTGACAATATGCTACAGAAAGAATAATTTAAAAAGAAGGTAATTATGGAGAAGGTTCGGAGGAAAACATGTTTCTGCACAGCTGCTGAGGGCCAGCAGGAGCTGTACACACAGCAGGAGCTGCTGGCTCCTCGCTTCTGGTCATCAGAGAAGCCCACTGGACAGGCAGAGCCAGGGCTGGGGCCGGGGCTGGGATGGGCAGCTCCAGAGATCAACAGCCTGATTCACCAGAAAGGCTGAAGAAGAGGGAAAAACACTTTGTGAAGAAGAGATCTGGGCTGGACAGGGCACACAGAGGGGAATTGCTGAGCAGGGTGAAGCACTTGCTCAGCACTTGTGTTTGCATCCCTTGGTCTATCACAGGCTCCCTCAGGAAAGGATGGAGGTGGCTCAGGGGAACTGATGCACAGCAGGGCACGGCGTGACTCAGGTGCTGGAGAGGTGACAGAGAGCAGGAGGAGCATAAACCCCCATGGATCAAAGGTGACAAGAGCTCTGCTCCCAAAGGCATCAGAAGTAGGTGGCAAGGCAGCAATGCCCTCATTATGGATGAAGACGGATGAGAGGATTAAAGAAGATCAGTTGGGCCCATCACTACTTGGACAAAAGAAATAAAAGCAGCTCTATTAGAAGAGCACTGAAAGTCCTCCCTGGAGCAGCAGGCATGGGTTTGGACGGACACCGAGACTTCTGTTAGCAGTGTTATGAAGAGAGAAAAACCACAAAAAAATGCTAACTCAGACTAAATTCCCAAATGAAAACAAACAAACGACGGCAACAAAAATACCTGAACCCTGCAGCAGTAAAAGCCCATGCATCCCAGCTGCAACGGTTAAAGACTTGAACACCAACTGTAGATGCATCACCAAGAAATTCCAGTGTTTTAGACTCAATATTGGTGAGTGGTAAGAACACCGTGGAAGAGCTGGAACCAGAAAATAACCTTGGATGGAGTGATTTATTTATAACCTGTGCCTTATTTTGACTTATTTTAAGCAGAACAGACAGATAAACAACAGCAGAGCGCTGCCTAAAGGTTCCTGGTTTCAAAAGGACAAACCCAGGCCTTGAATATAAAATGTCTTTGAACCAAAGGCAAAACTCCCTGGAGGCTGCAACCTAAACATGGAAAAATATTGGAGGAGCAACTCCTGAGGAGCTTCTAACTTGCTGGAATGAGTATGGGAATGGGGAGATAAGAGGAATAAGGAGAGAGCATAGAAAGGGAAAGGATTAAGCGGCAAAGACAGCAGATTTTTAGGGGCTGGGAGGAATGGAGTGAGAAATGCCAGAAGTCAAACTGAGTTATACCTGAGGAAGGATATTAAAACAAATAGTGAAAGGTTCTCTGGCCATACAAACACAAAGGTAATAAAGACGGAACAAGCAGTGCTGTGATGCAGGACAGGGGAAGAGAGTTCACGTGAAATCCAAGTGAGATCCCAAGACCAAATGAATTCTTCTCAGCAGCTGTGGATAGGGACAATAACTATGACCAATATGGGAAAATGTACTTACCACAGCTGAGATGGAAGTGAAGATTCAAGATCTTCCTGAGATCAAGTGATGAAGCCAGGTAGCTCCCAGCATAAATTCCTGGAGGATCTATCCCATGAAATGAGCGTGGTCTCAGGAATCACCATAGCCAACAATTTCCCTAATGAACTCATCTTAATGAAGCTTAAGTAGAGAATGACCAAAGAAGAAAAGCTCCTGCTTGTAGGAGGCAATTACAGGGTGACTAATAAGACATAGCCACAAAGCAGGCAAATTTGATCCTAGGGTCTGTGCAAGGGAGGGTTTCCAGTAGAGGAGGGCACCAACCAATTTGTGATATGAAGTGGCCATCCACTCTCAGGAGCAACAACAGATGCAGACAAAGGCTGCCAGGAAAGCCAGTGGATGGGAGACAGCCCAAGAAGAAGGGGCACATGAATTTTTTGGTTTATTTGGCTGAAGGAAATGTAATCGCTTTCTCTATTCCAATAGTTAGTGAACAAAGGGAAAAGCAACGGAAGTAGAAGGATGACATGGGTACTAAAAACACATAAACTAGCTAGAAACATGTAGAAGTTAAAAATTATGCCTTGCCAGAGCAGGGAGACAGCTAGGGCAAACAATGATAAAAAATGAGGAAAGATTTCTAAGATGGAGCCTGCTAAGAGTACGAAAGGGATTTTATGAGGTGGTTCCCAGCTGGGAATTTGGCCAAGGTACTGGGGTTAACACACTCGCTACTCCGAAAAGTACCAAGGGATTTTCAGCAGCTGGAAATTGCCAAGACCTGGGTTTTAAATCTCCACTGCTGAAATGCAGCTATTTATTCAGAGCAGTTCCACTTGAGCAACTGTATGAAATGCTGCTCTGAGACTCTCAAAAGTCTCCCGGGGAGCAGGCAAAAAAAAAAAATACATATATTCTGTCTGGAGCTGATTCTCTTTCCACACTTCTCTCCCTCTCATCCCTCTTCACCACTAACAGGATTTGCATCAGAGCAACCCAGCCCCTGGAGCCACGCAGCCCCTGGCCCCTGGCCCTGTGCTTGTCACATCGTGGTAACGGCACCTTTGGACATCCGAACACGAGGAGCAGGAGCGTGGGTAACTGGGGGGTACTTTGGCCAAACAACACACACCGCTGCACCCCTCCTGGCATGCAGGCAAAGAGTTCAGGCATTGCTGGGTATTCTACAGTTTAGACATGTCTGAGAAATAGCAGCTGGGAGCAGATGCTTTCAGAGCCGCTCAAGACTTTCTTAATAACGTAAGCTTACCTGGAATGAAAGACAACTGAGCTATCTCCATCTTAAGCCCAAAAAGAAGGTACCAGCATGCTTGGTGTGTCCCAGGAAGCAAAGAGCTCCTCATGACGTTCACCGTGTCCTCAGGCACACACTATGAGAGACAGCCACTGTTTGGGAGATCCAGGTATCCCAGTGCCTGGGTGTGTTTTCTTATGCACTCAGTGTACTGTGTTTTCTTGCAACAACCACCAGACCCTGCAAAAAGAAATTGCTCAGCCAGGGCTCTCCATTTGTTTGGAGATTATTTATATAGATATATTTACGTATGTATGTGTATACACACATACACACACACATATATATATAAAATACTTGTCCCTTCTTTTATTCTGTAATATTTGTTTCTGTCTGCCTGATGATGCCAGTGAAAACCTCCACACCTGGACATGAAGCAAGGAGCATTGCAAGCCCTGCCCTACCAGCAGCATCCACAGCACAGCATGTTAATGCCAAAGCATCACAAAAGAGCGAACCTGAGCGGATTTAATCCTCCAGCAGCCGCTCAGCTCCCACCTGCTCAATTGTCACTGCTTGCTTTGGCAGCGGGGCTGAGCCAAGAGGGAAGCCCAGTGGGGCAAGAGGCAGGAGGGTGCTCTGCAGTGGGCAACCTGGGTCTTCTGAGAGGTGGGCAGGAGCAGCCAGGATGACTGGTACACCAAGGTTTAGCAACAAAACCTCTACCCCTCTAAGCCCATAGATTGGCACAAGAGCAGGTAGGGCTGACCCCAGTGCTGTGACTCCTAAGGCTGCCAGCAAGGTGAGGCATGGATGGCCCCCCTGTGCCTTGTCCAAAGCAGACACCTTTCCATCTTCTTCAGCTCCAGCAGGGTCTCAGGACACTAAACCACAACAGAGAAGGGGCAAGCAAACTGCATGGGATGCTGGTAGAAACATGTCTAAGCTGCCTGCGGCACACGCTGCCCGCCATCCCTTGCCGTCCCCAGCCTCCTGCAGACCCCAAAGGGGAGAGGGGATGGGAGGCAGCCAGGCTGCCAGGTCTCAGCCCTCGCCAGGCATCTGGTGGTCCCCACAGGGCCCTCCTTGCTGCCCACCACGCACGCCCCCTCCCCTTCCCCTGCCCTTCTCCGCTCCTTGCATGAAGGGCGCGTTTGACCTCAATCTGTCTGCTTGGATTAGAGTCCAGAGCTGTTCCCCTCTGCCGAGCACAGAGCCCTGTCAGGGCTGCGAGGCCACATCTGCCAGGGTGGGTTATTCAGGAGGGGGCTCAGGGAGGGCCACTGCCATGGCAGGGCAGTGGGAGACGTGGAGGTGGGAAGGGGCAACATTGCGGTGCCACTGGTCCCGGCTGCAAGGGGGGAGAGGCCCTGTCCTGCAAATCTCAGCTTACCTGAGAGGTGGGGGCCAAACAGAAATGGTTAAGAGGTGAAGGAGTAGGGACATCTTCTTATAACTGACGGGAGATGACTGCATGGGCTGAGCCCCAGCTGCAGGAATATGAGTCCTTTGGTTTTGCAGAAGTGTTTATTTGTAGTACTCCAGCGATGCCTACAAATAAGAGTAAATAAAAGGTAAGTATACAAAATGCGGCATGATCCATTCTTTGGCCCAAGGCAAGCGACACAGCATGGCTCACAATAGCTGCGCTCTGCTCCCTGTTCCCAAAATCAGAGTGACCACACTCAAATTGCTTTCTGGGAGCCAATGCTGGTCCATGACATCCCCAAAAAGTGCCTGGGGAGGAAATGAGCTCCTACAGGAAACCTCCAAAACCTTCACCACACCTCACCCCACACCACCAGCGCCTTCTGCTTAGGCTGGAGCCCAGCATCACAGCAGAGATGAATCCCAGGGAAAAACCAGAGGGAGGGGGAAAGTGCCCATTAGCCTCAGGTGGACAAAAAGGGCAGAGACGTTTGCACAAGGAGCTAAATAGCTGGTCTGGGAAGAAGCAGAAGGATGACAGCTACTGTGATGCCCCTCACATGCACACAGCTCAGCAAACTGGTCAGGCGGGGAGGACAGCAAGCCCTGGAGGCCTCCGTTGCGCTGGTTGAGGATGACAGGCCAAGCCTGACAGCTCTGCGTGCTGTCACCACGTATCGAGTTGTGTTCCCTGAAGGACAACGGGGTGCATGAAACACCCAGAGCCTCTACAAGCAGGCTACCAGGCACCCTGGCACAGCCAAGAACCGTCCTCAGCTGCAAACGCCTCTCCAAGTCAAGCCTCTCCCCTCTGCTTCTTCTAGAAACACCAGCAGAGATATTTAGTCCCAGTCAGAGGACAGGTCTGCTGGCAGCACCCAACCCATCATGGCCATTCCTGACTGCACCAAAATTTTAGCCTCGGGAGAGACCAACAGGCTCCGTATCATGGTGGATGATGCTCTAGGACATGAAGCTTCACCACAGGGTGAAGGTCACAGCCCATCATACTGTGCCAGTGTGTCCTGCACTTGTTAGCGCAGCACCCAGTGCTGGGAATAAACAGTGGTGGTCAACCCCTGACCAAACCCATGACTGAAGGCTACGGGGTTAATGGTGTGGGTGGAATCCCACTTACTCTGTAGACAGGGGTCAGCTGAGAAATGTACATTTAGCTTCTGAAATGCCTCAAAATCTCAGGCATTTCCAGTCCAGTCCTCCCTGATGAGAGGGAGAGGTATCAGTGCTGAGTGGAGAAGCTCTGCTAACTCCCAGCCAGTTTGTCCATGCTCAGAACCTCAAAGACTCCCATCCAGCAACAAGGATATGCTACAGACACGTAAGCCGCGGCTTAGATGTACATCTCTAGGAGAGGGTGCATTTCAGCATTTCTCCATCATTTTGTCTCACTCTGTGCCTCACCCAGTTTGGAGTCATGACCCTTCAGACACATTGCTAATAGTGCCTAGGTGGAAACCCTCTCAGGTTGGAGGCATGGCAGGTCTGATAGCATTAGGAGACCTCACACTCCACCTGCTCACCTGTAAGGGGAGGAGCCGTCACCTGCTGTGGAGTCACAGCTCTGCAGGCAGAAAACCCAGTGCCGCTGCGTCTGCCACCCCCAGCCTGCACAGCCCCGCCACTGCCTAGCCTGTCTGCTCTGTCCCCAAGGCCACCAAAGCTCAGTCAGCAGCTGGGGCACGTGGTGACACAACAATGACATGACAGAGGCCTGGCTGGAGGACAGCCTTGCTGCGATGTCCTGGGGCATCAGCAGCGAGGAGAGTGGCACATCCCTCCAGCTGCCCCAACGGCTGGCCCGGCTGTGCCTTGCTTCCTCTGCCCGGCCCACAATTCCACGACCCAAAAGCCTCCTCTTATTCCAGTCCAGTGACACAGAAAAACAGCCGTCAGGATGGGGGGAAGGGGTCAGATGCCAGCGCGGAGAAATCCTCCGAGTCAGACACACAAACAAACCCAAATCGCTGCTTCTCGTGGATGTCACAATAAGTAGCACAAAGTGTAGCTGCAGGAAAAAAATCCAATAGACACCAATTAAATGCATGACTTGACTGCCTCTGCCACGGCAGGCAGTGGTGGCTTACTGGTGGCAGCGGCGTATCCCCGGTCACTGCTGACACTGCCGAGCTGCCGTCTCTCCCAGAGGATGCCAAGGACGGTCAGTCTCACTGGTGCGACACACGCCTGCGTACCAGCTAGCTTAGCGCCAAGTATGCCGTGAAATCATTCATCCTGCCTTAAAAACAGCAATGCCATGAGCCTAAATCTCTCTGGAGCATTAATACTGGATGGGTCCAATGGAAAAAAAAAAAATTGCATTTAGGCTGCCCAAAATCTGGTCTAGTACAGGCAGGGGCACGTCTGCTATTGCTAAGCAGGATGTTAAGCCCTTTGCTAAGCAAAGGTCTTGCCACATCCCTTGAGACAGAGAGCAGGATCACCCCATACCAGAGATAACCAGAGCAGCTGCTGGATGGCCATGTGGGACCCACAGCCCACCCCAAGCCACGGTTTTTCCCTGCCCACCCACAGTAACGCTGCCATCTACTTTAGACACCCCAAAGACGGCTCTGAAGAGTCACGCTGGTGTGACAGCCACAGCAGCACCACGTTGTGCCAGGCAGCCCGGCCACAGCATCCCCAGCAGCAACCACTTCCAAAAGCAGCCCTCCTGGTGCTGGCAAGCAGGCACCAGCTATCGCACCGCTGGCACCCAAATCTGCATCGCTACAGCGGCTGCGCTTCCTGGGGGGCTCTGGGCCCCAGTATGTCCCATAGCAGCGATGTCTGCTTCCCCAGGAGCACCCAGTGCATTGCAACCACATCTGCAAGGAGCGCAGTGCCCTCCTCTGCTCCGAGCTGCAGCCGCTAGAGGGTAATGCAGCTCCTTGCTGCGGCGGGCAGCAGGTAAGAGCCTGCACCCCATCGACTCATTTCCAAGTGCCTTTCGACAGCCCCTGCCCAAACCAGTATCCATACCCTCCTCATGGCTAGTCAGAGAGCCCTTTTGGCTACCACTGAGCTGCACGACCCGGAGAAGGCACCCCCAGTTCAACACCTTGCGCCGGGGTGCAGTTGTGACTCTGTTTCTGCCAGTTGGATGACGCCTCTTCCTCCAAGCTGATTAAGACTAGTACAAAATAATAACACTAATAACTAAATAACATTTTTAAAACCCACCAAAACCCTGAAATCTTCATTAATTATGAATTTTGCATGGCAACTGTTACTAAGAGAGTCTCCTCTGAAACTGATGTTCAAAGAACTTTACATCAAATCTTCAAACAGCTGAGAAGGTTCAAGCTACAAAGTCGAAACATCTGTTGCTTTCCATGCATTTTTCAATGGGGAGATCAGAGAGGAGAAAAAAGTGAACAAAATAATCCTGGTTCTACTTTATTATTTAAATACAATGACAGCCTATGATATACACTCTGCACAGAGAGAGAGAAAGCAAAAATGAAGGCAGAGCATTATACAGTTGTACCTACCGGAGCCAAAATTATAATGTGCTTCCATTTGCTTTAAATTTAGCCCTTCTGGGAAATTCTGCATTAACTGCCCTGGGGGATGAAGTCTAAAAGAGGAAAAGAAGGGCAACTTCTCCAGCAGAAACAATGAGCTGACAGGCTCAGCCCTCCTCGCAGAGCCTGGCTATGGTGGGAAAGTCGAGGCACAGCTGGGGTGCACCTCCCAGCTCCATCCAATGCCACCTCCCGTTGTCACAGCCCGCAGGGGACAAGCAGAAAGGGGGTTGTGCTCTGCGCCTGTGAGGGGCACCAAGCAGTGGGTCTTCCCCCCTCCGAAACTGCCTTCACAACACATTGCTGCTCTCAGCTTTTTTGCCCTAAAACCAAGCAGCAATCTGGAGACTGGTGGCTCTTCACACCCTCCCAGTTCCACCTAGCAAAGCCTTCACTAGACCTGGCTGCAACATTTTTCAATCTGAAAAACTAGCGTCTCTTTACTCAAAATCAAACCTTCCAAGCAATAAAACAGTAACCAAGTTTCCCAACATTTTCTGAGGTTTTGCGGAATATTTGGTGTCACGCAGGATCAGTGTTGCTTTCAGCATAACGTTGACATCTTTTTTCTCAACAGCAGGAGGAAACTCCCAACAACTTTTGGATCCAAGACCTCAACTCAACACACAGCACAGCAACCCCTCGCCAAGATACCCTCAGAGACATGACCCAGGGGTCTGCAAACCCCCTGCACTTGAGGTGTTTCAACAGCTTTCCCTGGAGCCTCGAGCATTGTAAGGCCAATGCCCGATGGGAGGTTTGCCAGCAGAGAAGCCCTTCTTTACATGGGAAAACTGACTTCACAGAATCACAGAACACAGAATCCCAGACCGTTAGGGATTGGAAGGGACCTCCAAAGCTCATCCAGTCCACTCCACCTGCCGGAGCAGGAACACCCAGATGAGGTTACACAGGAAGGCGTCCAGGCGGGTTTTGAATGTCTGCAGAGAAGGAGACTCCACAGCCTCTCTGGGCAGCCTGGGCCAGGGCTCTGTCACCCTCACTGAGAAGAAGTTTCTTCTCCAATTTCAGTGGAACCTCCTGTGTTCCAGCTTGTGTCCATTACCCCTTGTCCTATCATTGTCACCGAGAAGAGCCTGGCTCCATCCTCGTGACACTCACCCTTTAAATATTGATAAACATGAATGAGGTCTCCCCTCAGTCTCCTCTTCTGCAAACTAAAGAGCCCCAGCTCCCTCAGCCGCTCCTCAGAAGGGAGATGCTCCACTCCAGCTTTCCAACCACATACTGTGAGGAACTGTTGCCGCTGCTGGGTTGGGAGAAACCTGCTCTGCCGCAGGGAGATTCATCTGATGTCAGGAACCAAGACGAATCGGCAAACTTCAGATGAAGAGCTGGACATCAAGGACATCTGTAACACAGGGCTGGGAATGGCTCCTGGGGTTAGTGTACCAAGTCCCTGCTGTCACAGGCACCAAGATATATTATCACAAAGCTCAAAGTTTTGCTTCAAATCCCCCAAAAAGAAGGGTGGACTGGGTGTAAGAGAGACTTACCAGCTCCCAAAAGCCTTGCAAACACCGAGCCCTCCTCCCTGCCTCAGACCCCTCCTCGAGCATCACGACGTTACTCAGGGTACAGTCTTCTCCTGCTGCTGTGGTG